>NC_133361.1:17111067-17179743 GCF_049309525.1 Garra rufa
CACATCCTCTGCAGTAGATGAACTGCAATTAGAATACTACTCTACAAAATCAGTTCAAAATCATCGCTCTTGAAAGTCAGACAACAACGTGAGGTCTGTGAACATGAACAACATCATAGATGGACTGTGAAACGAAAGTAACGCGTGTGAAGTAGAAGAAAATAATGAGGTTAGCGCCACCCGCAGCTTAGGAGTAGGTAGTACGCTCACGTCGGAGCCATAGACAGTAAAAGAAAGGTCGGAACAGATTCCAAAAATAGAAAAGTGAACAAACAGGCGGCAAAATAAACACATTAATCGATACTCTTGCGGACGAATCGATGCATTGAATCGGCGGCTGCATAATCGATGCATCGATACGAATCGATTAATATTTACACCCCTAAAGGAGAGCCATCATCTGTAGACACCCAACGACAGCTGATCATGCTGCAGTGACAAACCACATCTGACCATATCAACACCCAGATGTGATTGAGAACTTGAGTGTAGTATTCAGTAATTTAGTGTAGTACTTAAAGCGACTGATGACCAGGCCAGATACAGACTGCTGCTTTTGACATTTGTTCCCCCTTTGTACTCCATTTCAGTTCAAATGTTGTTTCAGTTGTTGTTGTTTCATTTGTTGAAGCATTTTATGTTCATACAAATATTTACATATCAATACATGTGCTGGAAATAAAAACAGTTGAAAGTGAGAGAATGCTTTTTGTTTATATACAGTACTGGTCAAAAGTTTGGACAAAGTAGTTTTTTATGTTTTTGAAATAAGTATGTTATGTTTATTAACATGATTAATTATTTAAATGATTTCTATTATAAAAAAATATGTTGTGCAAAGCTGAATTAGCATCAGCCTTTACATTACACCAGTATTCATTTTCACATGAATATATATATATATATATATATATATATATATATATATATGTGTGTGTGTGGGTGTGAACAGTAAATACGTGCATAAAAACATATATGAATGCTTTATGTGTGTTTGTGTGTGCATTTATTAATCTGCAGATATACAGGTTTATGTAAAACACGTTAGCCAGCATTGAATTGCGACGATCTTGTTTATTTGTGATCACATGATGACTCGGAGCATTCATTCCCTCCACTTGCACTGTTCCACGGCAACAAACTTGACCAAACTAACGTTGAACACATGTTGAAATGAATTCAACACGTAATAATAGCATCGTGCATTAGTTTAATAGCATACATTTAGCGTTGTTTGGAACGATATGTATTGTGAAAAGTAATGTACTAATGAAAACAAATATTTAAACAGAAATACAGACTGACCACGCAATGCAAGTAAATTAATCACGAACAACCTCCGGATATCTTGGGAACAAAACATGAAGTAAGTTGCACTGCTTGCTTCAGACTGATGGCATCCATTGTATGAATAAATGTTCACAATATTTCCGGTTATGTGATATGCTTTTAGCAATCTCCCGTGTACACGCACGCAGCATCGATTAGTTAATGAGCAGCTTTTTTACCTTAACTAGCTTTTTCGCTAGATTTTAAAAGAATGTGTTCGTATTGACAGATCGGAGAAATAGCGCTACCGGAAATGTTTCAGGACCGGACATGCGCAGTAACGTTCCAACGCGCTTGTTATTGTTTACATCCTTGAAATGGTCTATATTACTAACTGACTCGATCCTAGTGATCTGAGTTGTCTGTTAGGTTTATATTCAGTGAACATATCTGTAATGTAGGTCCTAGGCCATTGAGTGATTTATAAACGAGTAAAAGTACTTTAAAATCTATCCTAAACATAACTGGAAGCCAGTGTAAGGACCTGAGGACTGGTGTAATATGCTCTGATTTTCTGGTTCTAGTCAGAATCCTGGCAGCAGCGTTCTGTATGAGCTGCAGCTGTCTCATGGTCTTCTTGGGAAGGTCGGTGAGGAGACCAATACAATAGTCCACCCTGCTAGTGATAAAAGGCATGAACAAGTTTCTCCAAATCTTGACGGGAAACAAAACATCTGATTTTTGCAATGTTTTTGAGATGATAGTATGCTAATTTACTTACTGCTTTGACATGACTACTGAAACTGAGGTCTGACTCCAGAATCACACCAAGATTCTTGACTTGATTTTTTGTTTTTGACCCCTAGTGTCAAGATACGCATTTACCTTATGAACTTCATCTTTGTTTCCAAATGCAATGACTTCTGTTTTCTCCTTGTTTAACTGTAAAAAGTTTTGGCACATCCAACTGTTAATTTCATCAATGCATTGGCAGAGAGAGTCAATGGGGCTGTAGTCATTTGGCGATAAGGCTAGGTAAATCTGGGTATCATCTACATAGCTGTGATATGCTATTTGGTTCTTTCTCATTATTTGACTTAGTGGGAGCATATACAGGCTGAACAACAGCGGCGCTAGAATTGAGCCTTGTGGGACTCCGCATGTCATGGACGTCCACTTAGACTTCTCCCATACTCACATAATAGCCTCTCCCTTCTAAGTGTGACCTGAACCATTTGAGAACCATCCCAGAAAGCTCTACCCAGTTTTCCAGTCTATCTAAAAGAATGTTATGATCGACAGTGTCAAACGCAGCACTGAGATCTAGTAATACCAGCACTGATATTTTGCCAGAATCTGAATTTGAATATCATTTATTATCTTTATAAGTGCTGTCTCTGTGCTATGATGTTGTCTGAAGCCAGATTGGAAATGGTCCAGGTATCCATTTGAGTTTATGTAGTGATTCAGCTGATTGAAAACAACTTTTTCAATAATCTTGCCTATGAAAGGAAGATTTGATATTGGTCTATAGTTGCTCAATATGGTGTTATCAAGATTTTTCTTTTTCAGAAGGGGCTTATCAGCTGCAGTTTTCAGGGAGTTTGGAAAAGTGAGGTGTTCACCACTTCTAAAAGATCTGCTTCTAAACAGTTAAGCACACTTTTGAAAAAAAGATGTGGGAAGTGTGTCGAGGTGGCAGGTTGACGATTTGAGGTGCTGTACTGTTTCTTCCAAAATGTTGCTATCGATTGCTTCAAAAGTAGACATAATGACTTCTTTTTGAAATTGCGGTCGAAACTGTCTGATCTCTGATCACAACTTGAGGGTGTGCTAATTGTCTTTCTGATATTATTGATCTTCTCAGAAAAGAAGGAAGCAAACTCATCGCACTTGCTGTCGGAGAGCATTTCACTAGGGATCTGACTAGGGGGGTTTGTTAGTCTCTCAACGGTTGCAAAAAGAGTGCGAGTGTTGTTTAAGTTCCTGTTTATAAGGTTTGAGAAGAACATTTGTCTAGCTTTACCTAGTTCAGCATTGAAAGCATGAAGGCTGTCTTTATAGATGCTATAGTGAATTTCGAGTTTCGTCTTCCGCCACATCCGCTCAGCTATCCTGCATTGTCTTTTCATACTCTGTACTGCTGTTGATTTTCTCCACGGCGATTTCTGTTCACCATAAATTCTGATTTTTACAGGTGCGATGTCATCAATGACATTCTTAACTTTTGAGTCGAAGGACTCCAGGAGAAGATCAACAGAGTCTGCAGAAATGCTTGGCATTGAAGATATAGCCTTCATAAATAGCACACTCGTGTTATCATTAATGCATCTCTTCCTGACAGAGACTGATCTAGATTTAGTGGTAGCAGAGATCAATATATCAAAGAAAATACAGAAGTGATCAGATAGTGCTACATCCTTGATAACAGTGGATGAAATGTTTAGACCCTTACTGATGAGTAAATCAAGAGTGTGTCCACGATTATGTGTGGGCCCATGCACATGCTGAATCAGGTCAAACATGTTCAAAACCGTTATAATTTCTTTTGTGGTTTTGATTTCTGCATTTTCTATGTGAACAATCAAATCCCCTGCAATAGCAAAACAGTCAAACTCTTGACTCTTGATAGCAGTTCTGTGAACTCATCAACAAAGACTGCACTGTTAAAAAAAAAAAAAAAAAAAAACTAATTTTACAGAAAATAACTGTAACTTTTTAACAGTAGATTTCAAGTTACATTCAAAACGTAGTAAGATTACTAACAATATCTGTAAATTAACAACTTGACTGTTATTTTAGGTCCTTTTTCATTAAAGACAAATTACAGTATTTTTTCTTTTTTTTTACAGTATTTTTTGTTATTTTAAATTATGTTAAAAACTTTGTAAAATAACAAACAATATCTGTAAATTAACAACTTAACTGTTATTTTAAGTATTACTCCATTAATGACAAATTACAGGAATTCTCTTTTTTTATACAAAAAATTATTGTATTTTTTACAGTATTTTTTCTGTTTTCTTAAATTACTTATATGTTGATGTAAAATTACAGAAACAATCTGTAATTAAATAATATAGCTCAATAAGGTTTATGTCCATACTAACAATTTAATGTTCTTTTTGTAATTTGAAAGTAAATCTTATTAGTTTTATATTTAAGGTGTATTTTACATTAAACTCTGTAATTTTAAATAAAACAGAAGTATATAAAATAGAAAATCAGTCTTAAAATCCACAAATCCTGTAACCATGCACTAAAAATGTATTGCATTAAAAATTGTTTATTTTTATAAAGAACAAATTAACCAATAAAGAGCAAGCGTATCATTTATTTCAGTGATTCTTGGGAATTTGGATAAAACAGGTTTTAATTTTCAAAAAAAAAATGTGTTTAATTACACCATCTGAATGTATATTATTATAGACCAAGGTCTTAGCTTTTCAGCAATGTACTGGTGTCACCTCCCCATTTTGTATTTTTTTCATAAAATAGGCGTTTTACTTTTTAGCGTTTTACAATGTTTACTTTTTGCTTAAATCAAACAAAAATGTTTTTTATTTAACAAATGTATTTTTGTATTAAAAGAGACTATTACTTTAATAACTCAGCAGCACTGACAAAATATATTGTAGGCCCCTATGCATATTTATTTAAAAAAATTAAAACTCCCTCTGACGGTGGTGACACTAATCTGACGGTGGTGACAGTGGCCTCATTACAACATAAAATTCCAAAATGTATACCACTCAAGTCAACGGCTTCTTGTTTAATAACTTTATTTAACTATTTGGTCCAACAAATAACAATCCTGAGCACTGTGATCAAATATTTTTCAAATATTTCAACATCGTCAGACAGAAAACCTGACGGTGGTGACAAAAACCTACTATTTCCCATGATATGCATTAGTTGTTCACATTAGCCATCTTGTTTCCACTCTGTTGCTAGCTACTTCAGACTTGTTTTTAAAAAGTATACATTTATGTCATAATCAAATCTAATATTATTTATACAAAAGAGACGGCGTTGACATGTTATGGTTGCCACAGTAGCAGTGTCCAAAAATATGAACAAGTTTAAGAGAAAATAGCAAATTTACAGGAGCTTGGCTGATCTTGAAGCATGCAGTAGAGCTGAAGATTTGATAATGTGGTCCTCAGGAATGCAGTTGACCTTGTAGTTGCCTGATTTTATTGCTTTTTATAAATATCTGACGGTGGTGACGCATATGTGGGACACATTTTGTGCAACCAAAAATAATTGTAAATATTATTCAAAACACAGTGTTTGTAATTTTTGATACATATTACAATGTACTCTTTCATATAGTAAAATTATTATTCAATTAAATGATTACTTTTTGCTTTTTTAATCAAGCTGAAATGATTATCTCCTATCTGAGGACAAGTGATTTTTTAGGCAATGGGCCAGATTTGGTAATTAAATTAATACAAAATTAAAAGAAAACTATAAAAGAACCTTACATATGTGCAACTGACCCTCTGATTATAATCTTGATTCTTTTGATTTATGAAAATGTTCTTCATTTCCAACAGAATGAGCACTTTTCTTGTTGGGACATGTTTTTGCCAAATTTTCAAGAATCAGTGATTTGCAGAAGTCAAGTCAAAAAGCAATACCACAGTAGTCCAAATGACAATACGTTGCAGTCGCAATCCTCTCTGGTGGAATATACAGTAGGATAATAATGTAGTTTGAGGAGCAGGGCATCATTTAAGTTGTTAAACGCTCAAAACACTAGTATCCCGAATTCACTAATCACTTTCGCTCAGTTGACGCGCTTTTCCTTTTTAAAACACGCATTACCGGCGGAAACACTGCAAGTCGCAATCTATGACGGTACCGGCGACCATAGATATATGTAGATACCCCATTGGACCGCTCCAAGTACGTAGATGCGTCCGCCATTTTGGAACGATCCACTTGACGTCATTCACCATACTGTAGAGTGTAGACAAAGAACTTATACTGAAAAAAAAAAAAGAGTATAGAATTTATACAGTAAAAAGTATTTACAGGATATACAAGGGTAATTTTATTTAGAGATACTGCTTATTTTCTACTTTTAATATGAAAAACATTGAAAATTATTTATTTTGTTTCCAATAGTGCAAGTTATTTATTTTCACTAATTTAAGAAAAATGTGACTTTTCGTTTTAAGCGATGCTTGTTTTAATTTCAGTTGTTCCACACTGATGTTCAATTAATAATCATAGATCGTAGATAGTGTGTTTCCTTCAATTATTTTAAAATCAAGTAATGCACCCTTCATCCAAAAATCTCTCGCTTGTAATATGTGAACATATTTACTGTACAAAACTTGTCAGTGAACTATGAGGGCAAAAAAATAAATATTATATAAATATAATTAAATATAATTTTATTAATAAATAAAATAATCGTTCATTAATCGTAATCGAGTTAAAATGTTCAATTAATCGAGATTTTGATTCTAAGCCAAATTGCCCAGCCCTACATCTACGTATATATATCTATGCCGGCGACAGCCAATGAGCATTTGATTATCGCTGCCGTTAATTATTCTGGCCAATGAATAGTAGGGAGCCGTTTCCCGGTCCAATTTGAATATGCTGATCAGCTTCTGCTGCAGTCTGCTTCTGTCGCTCCTCAAGCAACGGCTTTCACATGGATTATTTTACGTCTGACTGTTTAATTCATATTTTGAGCGAGTTTCAGTTGTGGAATGAAGATTGAGAACAAACAAACGCGAATATAGACTTTTTCCAACAGCTAAAGATCATGCAAACTGCAAAAGGTAAGTATCCTTTACTATTATATAAAGTTCTAGACTGTAACGCTAGTTATATTAAGGTACAGTTTACTGAAGTGATATACTAATCGCGATTACATATTTTAGTATCCTACACTGTTAGCTGCTGGTAGGCGGTAACATTATATTTATGTCTTGCTGAATATATGAAGTGAAAGAAATCTGCACCTCACTTGAATAGTCAAATACAGACAGTTTACTTAAGATTTAACGTTAATTGACCTAAATACAGTCGCTAATGTTTTGAGTCCAGATTAACAAACCCGGTTGGTGTCAGTTACTGGATCTGTGCATTTTGTTCTTAAAGTTACAGCAGTATAATTACCAGCAGTCGTTCTTAATTATAATCAAACACTAAAGAGAAATCATTAAATGTACTTAACTTGCCTTTGTATTAATTTGCTAATTTGATCGTATGTTGAATGAAATACAATATAATAAATAACTATACTGTAATATATTACTATTGTGAAATAATATGGTCATATCGTGCACCCATGCTAGTTTTAAGATCAAACTCACAAAATGTGACAGAACTTCAAAATGAGTAACCTGAGAACACTTATGTGAGCTCATCTGACAGAGAGAGGACCTGAGTGAAAGCATGATCATTGGACTCCATGGAGAAGAAGACTAGATGTAAACCAGGATTTTGGATCAGCTGTGCAGATTTTTATGGAGCTGGTGAGTACACTTTTGCAAGCCCATGTCTGTCAGTAAGTAGATAGTGTTTTATCAAACAAATAAATTTTAATGTAATTGATTGCTTGTGTGTGTGTTTCCCCCTTAAGATCCTGAAGTTTTGGGAATGAAAATCTTCTACATGATCTTCAGAGGAAGTAAGTATTCATTTCTAACATTAAGATTCTACATCGTCATTCTTAACATTAAGACACACTAACATTAGGAATGTTCATTGTATTTTTCTTCAGTTTTTTTTATTTTTATTTTATTTTTATCTTTTTTCAATTTGTTTTGTTTTGTTTTTTACCCCAAGCTGATTCAGCTGATTACTGACCATTTGGGGAGGACTGCTCTTCATCTGGTGTGTCTGTCACTTCTGGTGCAGAGTCATGGACCTTTTGTTGTATGTTTTGGTTTTACTTATTCTCACACTACATTAATTATCAGAGCTACAGTGGTACCAAAAATTATTAGAACACTAGTATTTTAACTAACTAACTAGTGCCTTAACTAATGGTTTAAACTGAACTATTTCTATCATTTGCTATAGTGTGTCAGTACACTGTAAAAAAAATATCGTAAAAAAACGGTCAAATGACTGGCAGCTACGGCTGCCAAACAAAAACCGTAATATTACAGTAAAATATCTTAATTAAAATAAAGTGCAAAAACAATAATTTTACAGAAATTTTCGTTAAAGCTTTTACAGAAAAAAACATTATTTTACAGATTTTTCCTTGTTTCAATTACGATAATTTACTTTAATTTTACGATTTTTGTTTGGCAGCCATAGCTGCCAGTCATTTGACCGTTTTTTTACAGGACTTTTTTACAGTGTAAAACCCTTATTTTAATGATTTTTCCTTGTTTCAATTAGGATATTTTACTTTAATTTTACGGTTTTTGTTTGGCAGCCATAGCTGCCAGTCATTTGACCTTTTTTTACGGGACCTCTTTTACAGTGTAAAGTAAAACCCTTATTTTACAGACTTTCCCCTTTTTTGGTTACAATATTTTACTTTAACTTTATGGTTTTTGTTTGGCAGCCGTAGCTGCCAGTCGTTTGACCATTTTTTTTACAGTGTAAAACCCTTATTTGACAAATTTTACCTAGATTATTACAATGAAAGCACTAAATGTTCTACAGAGAAACTCTGTTATTTTACAAATCATACAATAAAAAACCTTCAATAAAGTGTCAAAGCATGCTCAAAGTGGAAAATTAACAGTTTTATTTAAAAGACAAAAAACAGTCTGCAATACAAAGTCTGTGCAAATGCCATATAAAATTAACATTTTACATTTCAGCAATTTTTTAAAGAAATGCAGCACAATTACATTAAAAGACCATGGGACAGTTTCATCAAAACGTTTAATTAAATATATGTTTAACTTAAAACTATTAGAAAAAAAATTCCTGATAATTCACTCTTCCACATGTAATCCAAGATGTTCATATCTTTCTTTCTTTAAATCGAAAAGAAATTAAAGTTTTTGAGGAAAAGATTTCAGGATTTTTCTCCATATAGTGGACTTCAGTGGGATTAAGGTCAAGGATAAAGGTAAAGGGCTTTACAAGTTCCCAGTGATCCTTATTCCTTGGATGGGATGATGTAGAGCCCTTTGAAGCTGCATTGACAATTAATTTAATTAATTTTGGACCTTCAACCCGTTGGCTCCCATCGAAATATGGAGAAAAATCCTGGAATGTTTTCCTCAAAAGGTTTTTACCCCAAGCTGATTCAGCTGATTACTGACCATTTGGGGAGGACTGCTCTTCATGGTGTGTCTGTCACTTCTGGTGCAGAGTCATGGACCTTTTGTTTTATGTTTTGGTTTTACTTATTCTCACACTACATTAATTATCAGAGCTACAGTGGTACCAAAAATTATTAGAACACTAGTATTTTAACTAACTAACTAGTGCCTTAACTAATGGTTTAAACTGAACTATTTCTATCATTTGCTATAGTGTGTCAGTACACTGTAAAAAAAATCTCGTAAAAAAACGGTCAAATGAGTTTCATTAGTATCACGCTTAACGTGATATATTCACTTTATATGCGGAATAAGAGCTCATTCTTTTGACAGCAGCAAGTGTTTATTAAATGTAACATTTTGACATAAATTTGGTCTTCCCTGATCGCTGTTGAGGTACCACGTTAAGCTGTCTCCTTATGGGCTTCTATGGGGGAGAAAACGCTTAATGTGATATTATTCACTTTATCTGTGGAATAAGGGCTCGTTCTTTTGACAGTAGTTAGTGTTTGTTAGAAGTAAGGTTTGACATAAATTTGGGGTTTCCTGGTCGTTTTTTAAGCCACGTTAAGCGTTTTTCACGTTAAGTGTTTTAGAACGTCTCTTCGCTGTACCAGTAGCGGACGGCCGGAAGTAGTTAAGGCTGTTTTGTAGAACCCGGCAGAATGTTGCGCATAACGTCTATTGTTTTGGTCTTGGTTGAGCTTGTGTGTAAAAGAAGTTAGAGCATTTTATATTTGTGGTAACTGTATGCATTTTGTGTCAAAGCATCAAGAAATGTGTTGACTGTATAGCCTACACAGATGGATGTTGTGTTAAGAGTTTAGAAAATTTGTTTAAATATTGAAAACATTGTCATAGCAATTGTAAAAAAAAAAAAAATAATAATTAATTCTCAATAAGAATTTAGCATGAAAGAAATCAGATTAATCTTGTCAGTAATGTGTTAATAATCCTCTGTCTGTCTGTCATCTGACTTTTTTTGACCATTTTATTTTAAAATTCACTTTTAAAAATAAAGGTGCTTTAAAAGGTTCACAGCGATGCCATAGAATAATCATTTTTTGTTCCACAAAGAACCATTCAGTCCAGGTTCTTTACAGAACCATCTCTTTCTTAGCTTTTTATAATCTGAAGAACCTTCTTTTGCCACAAAGAACCTTTTGTGAAACAGAAAGATTCTTCAGATGTTAAAGATTCTTTATGAAACCATTTAGACAAAAAAGGTTCTTCTATGGCATTCTGAAGCACTTTTATTTTGGGTGTTTGTAAAACATTTATTGAAAATGCCTATAATTAAATTATAAGTATGTACATATATATACAGGTGCTGGTCATATAATTAGAATATCTTCAAAAAGTATTTATTTCACTAATTCCATTCAAGAACTGAAACCTGTATAATGTAAACATTCATTCCACACAGACGGATATATTTCAAGTGTTTATTTTTTTAAATTTTGATGATTATAACCGACAACTAATGAAAAACCCAATTCAGTATCTCAGAAAATTAGAATATTACTTAAGACCAATACAAATAAATCTTGGCCAACTGAAAAGTATGAGCATGAAAATGTGATACACCATTGTGTATCCACAATTGTAATGTTTGTTTTGTTATTAATGTATATATTTATTTATATATTTATACTGTGAAAAGTCATTTATTTAATTGTCACTACTAACTTCTGTGTTTAAAACAAAATATCATCAGCATTGGAGAAAGCACGCGCTGTGGGTTACCATGGCGATGCACGTTGTGTTTACCTCAGACGCTACTAAGCTGCGCTTGAGGAAAGACACTGACGTTTTAATGTGATTTTGTTTCTCCTGATAATTCAGGCACTTTTAATCTGCCTACGAGTTCCGCGGCCGGGACCCGTAACAGATTCATGGAGGTTCCACCGAGATTAACATCCAGAGTGTGAGGCTAGTGCTGGGATCCAGACTTCACAGACGAGACGACAAAGAGGGATTGCGTGTGACTTGTGACAGCTGCTGACATCCAGAGAGCCAAAAGGGACTGAGCTGAGAGGAAGGCGACGCATCACTTAAGGGTCGTGAGAAGGTCTGAAGTTGGACACAATGGCGGACGAGAGGAAAAGACTCGTCTGGAACATAAAGAAGAGCCTACACAGGTTGACTTTGCATGAATTGGGGCATGTTGCTGACAGCATTACTCCAGTTGCAGGTTTGATTCCAACTACTATCGCCAAGGATGATGAAGAAAGCTGTTTGAATTTCATCATTTCTTTTATGCAGAGTGACAGTTTACTTAAACTGGAAGATGAAGGATTCGCACAATTACTAACATTAAGAGACATGATTAATGAATTGATTGAGAGTCGTGTGAACAATACTGTGAGTGATCCATCTGTTTTTATTGAACATGAACTTGATGTACATACACACACACAGGCATCCCCTATACACAGACACACAGATTCTACTGCTACAATAACACACACACAGCTAAATGAATATCAGAAATTACTCACTAGTTATGAAGAGGTAGGGAAAAAGCTGTCAGAGTACAAGATCACACAGACAGAAGATAAAATGATACCAACTACGAGACAGTTCCCTTATCCTGAATACTTACCACGACAGCAGAGAGAAAGCTTGATGAGTCCAAGAGACTTTCCATATCTACCACATAAAGAGTTCAAGATACATGGTGGTCAGATAGGGGACAGCGCTTCAGACATAAGCTATAATAACCTATGCAAACAAATTGATGAAGGCATCAAGATGAATTACTCAGAGAGTGAGATAATTCAGGCTGTCCTGCGGATAGTCCGGGACAGTTCAAGGAAATGCTCATCAATAAAGACCATCTAACTGTACCAGAGCTGAAAAGTTTTCTACAGTCACATTTAAGTGAAAGAGGCAGTAGTGAGCTTTTCCAGGAATTAATGAGTACAAGACAACGAGAACATGAAACTCCACAACAGTTTCTATACCGTGTAATCGGCCTAAAACAAAAAGTACTTTTTGCTTCCAAACAGAGCAATACTCACATTGAATATGAGCCACGAACCGTTCAGAATGTGTTCCTGCGTACAATTCATCAAGGTTTTCTACCCAAGTATAGTGACATCAGAAGTGAACTGAAACCTTTGCTCACAGATCACACAGTAACCGATGAAGCACTGCTGAAGCAAGTGACAAAGATTTCAAGTGAGGAAAGTGAACGCCAACGAAGATTAGGTCAAGCCATACAGCGAAGACAGACTCAAGCTCATAGTGCACAAATTGACTCAGAGTCCAACGAGGGTGAATCAAACTCCAAAATGCAGAAAAAGAGCAAGACAAAGACCATACAAGAACTAAGCGCTCAAGTAGAAGCTTTAAAAAGTACAATTGACAATTTGAAACAAGCTAAAGAACCGTGTCACTGCTCTGTACAGATGGGAGCTGGTTCACATGTTATACATAGACCAACGTCAGTGAGAAGAGGAGGACCATACGGGTGTCCAAAGTGTATAGAGGAGGGTAACAGCTCATGCAATCATTGCTTTATCTGTGGAGAAAAAGGGCACAGAGCTATTGGATGTGGTAAAAGGACAAGGGGTACAAGAAATATGTACCAGCCTGCTGAGCTGAGATCATCAAATGGAGGAAGGTCTCCAGAGAACGGAGCTTGTGAAGCCAATGCAAACAGTGCAGCCTGCTCTTACATGTCTAGAAAGACAATCTCAACGCCCAACAGAGTAGCAGAGCTAATTGGAAGCAAATGTTTGTTAAAGTGCAACATCAATGGTTATGCTGTAACTGCCCTACTTGACACAGGTGCTCAGGTCAGTATTATTGATCAAGCCTGGAAAAGAACATACTTACCTGATCAACACTTGCGACCTCTGAGCGACTTAATGGGGTCCAAACCTCTCCATGTCTTGGCTGTTAATGGCGACGTCTTACCATTCAATGGGTGGGTTGAGGCGACAGTAAACCTTCCTGGCAACAGTGATCCACAGTTAGCAGTTCAAGTTCCTTTCCTGGTGGGTAAAATGGCCCTGGAGCGACCCCTCCTGGGATTTAATGTCATTGAACAGTTGGTAAAAGGACAACCGAGTGGTGCAAGTGTTCTTACAACAATTGCTACCCTGCTAACGGGAGCCATGGAGATTAGAGACGATCAAGCTGAAGTGATAGTAAACTTTATACAGACACAAAAACCATCTTGTGACACTGAGGCCATTGTCAAAATTGGATATCAGGATGTTGTTATTCCTTCAGGTCAACTGGCACATGTCAAATGTCCAATACCTGTAGATTTTGACTTGTCAGAGCCTGCCATCTTGTTCGAGTCTAATGTAGACAAACCACAGCTTGAACGACTTAACCTTGGAGATGGATTGCTGGAAGTCTGTGGGAGACAAAGGCCGTTCATTAACATTCCAATAGGAAACCATACCAGTAATGACATTACCTTACCACGACGAATGAAAATCGGTAGCATACAGTCCATTAAGAAAATTGTGGAGACTGACCAAATAACAGAACCAGTCCCTGTGGAAGTTAACAGTGCAGAGACACAAGGAAGAACTGACAGCAACAGGATTACAGTGACGGAGCATTGGGACCCATCTGTTGATTTATGTCACTTGACTGAGGAGCAACAAAGGATGGCAAAGAGAATGTTGTACGAAGAGTCTGGGGCATTTGCACGCGATGACGAAGATGTGGGTTGTGTCCCAAGTTTGCAGATGTCTATCAACCTGATTGACAATATTCCTGTCCAGAGAGCATACTCCTCAGTTCCCAAGCCACTTCATAAAGAAGTTAAAGAGTACATCCAAGACCTTTTGGCCAGAGGTTGGATTGTGAGGTCAAAGTCCCCTTACTCTGCACCGGTAGTCTGTGTCAGAAAGAAGGATGGAACACTTCGACTCTGTGTTGATTATAGACTACTTAACAAGAAAACTGTTCCTGATAGGCATCCCTTGCCTCGTATTCAAGACCTCACTGATACTTTGGGAGGGTATAGCTGGTTCTCGATTTTAGATCAAGGGAAAGCTTATCACCAAGGCTTTATTGCCGAGGGATCACGACATCTGACTGCTTTCATTACTCCTTGGGGCCTTTATGAGTGGGTGCGAATCCCGTTTGGCTTAACTAATGCGCCTGCTGCCTTTCAACGAAGTATGGAAGAGATGCTGGACTCTCTGCGTGATGAATGTTGTATCCCGTACCTCGATGATATCTTGTGCTATGCGAAAACTTTTGAAGAACATGTGGAAGGACTACGGAAGGTGTTGCAAGTTGTACAGAGACATGGAGTTAAGCTAAGACCGTCCAAGTGCGAAATGTTCAAAAAAGAAGTGCGATACGTTGGGCGACTGGTCAGTGCCGAAGGAGTCAGGATAGACCCTAAAGATTTGGATGCTGTACAAGCCTTGAAAGCAAAGAAACCTACCACAGTTGGAGAAGTCCGGAGGATGTTGGGATTTCTCAGTTACTATAGATCTTATGTTCAGGATTTCTCTCGCATTGCCAAGCCGATATATGATCTTTTGCAAGTGAAACGAGGGACAGAGACTATCAAAACAAAATCCAAGGCAGATGGAAAAAAGAATGTTCAACTACCATCACGAACACCTATTGAGTGGAAGGAAGAACATCAAAAGATACTGTGCAGACTAGTTGAAGCTTTGACTACTCCACCTATCCTTGCGTATCCTGATTTTGACTTGCCTTACACACTTCATACAGATGCCTCAGAAAAGGGACTTGGAGCTGTACTTTATCAACGGCAAGATGGCAAAATCAGAGTCATCGGATATGGGTCAAGGACACTGACACCGGCAGAGAGGAATTACAGACTCCATTCAGGCAAACTTGAATTCCTTGCACTGAAGTGGGCAATCTGTGAAAAGTTTCGGGACTACCTATTTTATGCCCAGCACTTCACAGTTTATACAGACAACAACCCTCTGACCTACATAATGAGTACTGCCAAACTTAACTCTGTGGGGTATAGATGGGTTGGAGAACTGTCAGACTTCAGGTTTGATATCAAGTACAGACCTGGAAAGATGAATGTGGATGCGGACATCCTTTCCCGGTGCCCACTGGACATCAACCAGTACATCACAGAGTGCACAGAAGAGTTGTCTAGTGAGATTGTCAAAACCACATGGGAGGGCACGAAGGCTGCCGAACAAAAAGATGTTGTTTGGGTCGCTGCTCTTAACCAGGCTCAGGAAGAACAACTGGAGAGCGATGCTGGTGAAGTCTTAGAAAATCTAAGTCATGATGAACTGCGGAAGGCACAGAGACTGGACTCAGCTATTGGTGAGATTATTAGGATGAAAGAGTCCAATGCAAGCATCACTAATGACATGAGGCACAGAACCAGTGGACATGTAAAGAAACTAATGCACGAATGGTCAAGACTACACCTGGATGATGGACTATTGTACAGGAGAACTGAGCAACGACGTCAATTTGTCCTACCAGCTCAATACAAGCAGAGAGTATTCCAGCACTTACATGATGACATGGGTCATGTGGGAGTAGAGAAAGTATTGAACCTTGCAAGAGACCGATTCTTTTGGCCATTCATGAAGAAAGACATTGAGACATATGTTACACGAAAATGTCCTTGCATCAAACAGAAGAAGCCTGCGATACACGAGAGAGCTCCGATGGGTAGTATAAGTACTAGCTCCCCATTTGAATTAGTGTCAATAGACTATCTGCATTTGGAACGTAGCAGAGGGGGTTATGAATATATACTAGTTCTAGTGGATCATTTTACAAGATTTGCCCAGGCATATGCGACTAAAAATAAGTCTGGAAGAACAGCAGCAGAAAGAATCTTCAATGACTTCATTCCCCGGTTTGGATTCCCAACTAAACTACATCATGACCAGGGTAGAGAATTTGAGAATGACCTCTTCAAAACTTTGCGCCAATTGTCAGGAATGAGCCATTCAAGAACTTCTCCATATCACCCTCAGGGCAATCCTGCTGAGAGGTTTAACAGAACACTACTCCAGATGATGAGAACACTGGCAGAGAAGGAAAAGGAAAAATGGAAGGAACATTTACCACAGATTGTGCATGCATACAATTGCACACGACATGAAGCGACAGGATACTCACCGTTTTACCTACTCTATGGACGACATCCACGATTACCCATTGATCTTGTGTTCAAAGTGACTAACAGAGAGAAAAGTAACGATCCAAGAGGATATGCTAAACAGTGGGCAAAGCGAATGGCAGAAGCTTACAGAATCGCGTCAGAAAACAGTAAGAATTCAAGTGCCAGAGGAAAATTGTACTATGATAGGAAATCCAGAGGAGTTGTTCTTTAGCCTGGTGACAGAGTACTCATGAGAAACCTAAACGAAAGAGGTGGACCAGGAAAATTGAGATCATATTGGGAGCAGACTGTGTACGTTGTCAAGGAGCAAATAAATGATGGACCAATCTACAGAGTGGTCGCAGAGACGGACAGCTCAAAATCGAGAGTTCTGCACAGGAATCTGCTGCATCAGGTTAATGACTTACCAGTAGAGATCCCAGAGGAAACATCTAAGCACAGAACCAAGAGAAATCAAACAAGGCCGCAAAATGAGACCGGATCACCCTGTGAGTCTGATAGTGATGAACAGGATGACGAGAACTACTATTGGCTAAGGATACGAGACACCCGAGAGAACAACCAAAGACTTAACATTAACCAACCAACCCAGGAACTTACCCAGGAATGTAGTGAGATAGATGAAGGTGACACATCTAAGCAAGAGGTTCTCGAAATACCTACCTTGAGTTCAGAGGAAACTGACCAAACAAGCCGAGTCCGAAGATCCACACGTGACAGAAGACCCACACCTAGGTTAACTTATGAAATGCTAGGTCAGCCAGCAATTCAGTCATACCCGACAGTAAACAGTTTAGAGACTTACGAGGTGAATCAGACACCACATTGGGGGTTACCATCCTACCAAATTACACCTTACCAAATTACACCTTACATTAGTACACCTTATTCCCTCTTTATGCCACCAGTCACATTTCCATTTTGGGTACCTCCTATGACAATAGGGTATTTGAAGATTAAAGATAAAAGAGGTGTTATAGTGAAAAAATATGCTGGCAGGAGCCATCTTTCTTTGTCAGGGAGTGTGTGATACACCATTGTGTATCCACAATTGTGATGTTTGTTTTGTTATTAATGTATATATTTATTTATATATTTATACTGTGAAAAGTCATTTATTTAATTGTCACTACTAACTTCTGTGTTTAAAACAAAATATCATCAGCATTGGAGAAAGCACGCGCTGTGGGTTACCATGGCGATGCACGTTGTGTTTACCTTATGCTGGGGACACACTACACGACTAGCAGAAGCATTCTAAGACTGACCTGAACACACTTAACGATTGTTTCCACCGACTGGAAACGATTTTAGTCTTTGACAATCGGAAAGGAGCACAAACCTAATGACTGAGTCACTCCACTACACAACACACTTAACGATTGGTGAGTCACGATTGGACAAATTATGCCAAACCAAAAAAATGAAAATAAAAAATGCAGTGTAGCAACCGCAGCATCTAACCGCGCTCCCTCAGCCGCACCAAAATACAACACTACGCACAACACCGGTACTTTATTTGACACCCGTTTTACCTATTGAAACGTTGTAACGCATTTTTATTATAATATGTCTTTTCAAATGCCCAGGGCTGCGTTCTCCGATAACGTTGTCTCTTAGCGTGCTACGAAGACTCAAAAGGTACACCTTAACTACAGGTATACCTTTCCTACGTGTGTTCTCCAAACTATACCTTAGGATATTGCTTAAGGTAAACCTTCTTAAGTGCGACCTTAGCAGGTGCTGTCCATGGTGGAGGTGCTGAATAGGTTGATATCGATGCCTCGGTGATCGATTGTGCGCTCTTTCCTTCACAGCGGTATAGGTACAGTATTGAGAAAACAATGTTTTTTTTTCAAAAAGAAGCGTTTTAGAAATAGTACAAACTGCATTTATCGGGGCTCATTGAAATATGTACATGCAGAAATACATGTGTATGTGTTTCAACTTATTCTCATCATTTTGCGTACAAATAACACGACTTTGCAATAGCGTGTAATGCATAAGCCAAAGTCCATTTTTGCGTGCATATGATATGCCAATCCTTCCAATTAACTTCAATGGAGAGAGGATGCGTATAAATACCACGCATCATCTTTTATATAGATGATATAAAAGATGATGCGTGGTATTTGTATGCATCCTCTCTCCATTGAAGTTAATGGGAAGGATTGGCATATCATATGCACGCAAAATTGGACTTTGGCGTATGCATTACTCTCCGCGCACGGCGCCGTCTTTGATTTAAAACAAGTACTCACTGTCTCGCTGCCATAGCTATAAAGTTTGTGTAAACTCATCTTTCTTTATATAGACTCATAGCCTTTTCTGTCAAATGGTTCGCCCGCTGATGTGGCTCGAAATAGTAATTAAAAAAAGCTAACAACCATGGAAACTTTATTAATGAAAACACTTCCATACACTGGCCAGAGGAGAACTGGTCCCCCGACTGAGCCTGGTTTCTCTCAAGGTTTTTTCTCCATTTCTGTCACCTGTGGAGTTTTGGTTCCTTGCCGCTGTCGCCTCTGGCTTGCTTAGTTGGGGACACTTTCCAGCCATATCGTATACTATTTGAACTGAACTGGATGATGATATCACTGAATTCATTGATGAACTGCCTTTTACTGAAAATTGATTGTTTACAATAATGCGTTACTTACACACTATTGTTCTGTTTAAATACTGTGCAGTTGCTTTGACACAATCTGTATTGTTAAAAGCGCTATATAAATAAAGGTGACTTGACTTGACACTGGGTGTAGGCTATAACAACTTAAGTATTTTATGTGTAAAATTTTAAAGTAAAGTAAAAAATGCAATTTTAATACTAAATCAGATTTTATATTAAATGTTCATATAAAATTTTCTATTTGTAATTAAACTGCGATGTAAAAAAGCTTTTTTTTTGCCCACTAGCGGTATGAACCGTCAGCAGCGGTAAGGTATAGCTAAGAGCGCTCCAGACCAACCTTACGAACGTATGACTTACAGAAGGTATACTTAACTAAGAAGGTTTCGGAAAACACATATTAACGATAAGGTACTTCTTAAGGTACAACTTAAGAACGACGTAGCCTTAAGGTGGTTTCGGAGAACCCAGCCTAGGTCTGTTTAATTTCCTTAATTATAACATTTCTAGCACTACTTTTAAAAGGTTTATTCAAGCAATAATATATATAAATGATCTCATGTATGCTTGTCTAAAATCAGTGATTAGAAACGAATTGGTTCCAGGTAAAAGGGTATTTTTTTCTTTACATTTACGGAGAATGAAACGAACGAAATTAAACATTACATAAATTCAAGGCACTTTAATTTTCTTATCCATTTGATACAACTGTTATAGCTATACAATTAATATATATATAATAATTGTATTTCGTCATATTCGTGATTTATGAATTTATATATAAAAACTTTGTTTTGAAGTGTAAGCTATTCGTTATGTTTGTATATTTATTATGAAGAAAATTCGTTAACCTAGCCTATAAAGTTGATTTAATATTGTTGATAATACATTTTTAGAAGAAGTTAAAAGTTAAGAAAAAATAGGAATAAGCCTGTAGTTTATATATATTTAGGGCAATATGCTAATCTTTTTCTTGACTTTTCTTACACTGCAGATTGAAATAAAATCATTCTTGATCATCTTTAAAATAGGAGAATCACTGGCATAATTTAGAGAAGGGGAGCGCGGGGCACAAACGCGGGGTTAGTTGTAACGCGTGGTTTAAATATTTCCACACATGCTAGCATAACCAAATTTTCAGTATTTACTAGTTGGCGTAGCAACACTACGCAGAGAAAAAAGTGCGCCAAAATGCAAAAGCCTTTTGAAGATATCGCAGAATATTTTGTTTACCATAGTAAAAGTACATTTCTGGCTGAAATTTTTTTTTTTCATTTCAGCTTTTAGTATTCATTTAAAATGAGACAAATCGGCTATTATTTTATTCTCCAATCTGTTGTTTATCAGTTTAGACAGTTTATTAATGCTTCTCAAACCAGCAAGACAGTAACCTGTATTATATTTCAGTGGTGCAGATGGGGAACATTGTCAAACAATTTGGATTGAAAAAATTGGATTCTTTTTATTATTTTTTTTTTAAACGTCATTACTTTATTTGAAAAAGTTAATGTATGCATTTTATTGACAAAATATTTTAGCTTGTTGTGTATATGTTTTTCATTCGATCAGATAACATTTTAAGCTGTCATATGGTCGTGTTATAATGTACTACGGGGCATGTCACATTTGTCTACCTTTCTTTTGAGGCAAATAACGAAAAACGTATACACTGTAAATATGAAACAAAGCCACATATTTGTACTAGACAAGTGTGAAAATAATGTGGACAAAAATTCTCTGAACCCCACGTAGACTTACCTACGTAACACAAACCGTGAAATTCAAAAAGTGTTCTGCGCTCCCCTTTTGAAAACGAAACTATTTAAATCTGTGTAGCCTTAAGTTATGAATTAAAAGAAAGGCGAAATAAATTACATCAAGACCAATCTGTATTTTTCTTGTAATCAAGAACATTTTTTTTTGACAAAATTACCTAATTAATGCAGAATGATGTTTGACAGTGAACGCATCTCCACCGCATAGCTTCATAAAATCGCTGGTGTCAGTCGCAAATATTAAACATGTTTAAAAAAATCTTAGTGAAAACGACTGGCTCTTGAATTCTAAGATTATTATCTTTAGACACCACACACTATGCGATTTTTTGTGACGACTACAAACAGCGACTGAGCCCGACTGGAACAGACTATGCCCGACTAGGCACGATCTGTGATCAAGACCAAATTCCATTCATAATCGGCATGACAATCGTGTAGTGTGTTCTCGGCATTAGACGCTACTAAGCTGCGCTTGAGGAAAGACACTGACGTTTTAATGTGATTTTGTTTCTCCTGATAATTCAGGTATGTTTCATAAAAATTGAATATGTTTGTTGTTATGAATGTAAATACATGCAAGTACACATTTCCTATGTGTTTGAAAGTGAATAGCTTGTTTACGGTATAGTGAATTGAGTAAAGTCATTCAGATGAAAGTACCGGTAAAATGACAGTTGGTCTGAGTTACGTTTGTTACAACTGTCTTCCCTATAAATAATATCTATTTATCTCAGTACGTGATAATTAAACATAAAATGACTTTAGAAAATGTAAATGAATATGTGTTAGAGTAATGTATATAGTTTATGAGAGTAACATTGGTTATTGGTGTCAAGTGTAACCGTTACAATTTAAATGATACAAATAACAGACGCATGATTGTATCAATTGAGTTTAGTAGTTCAATGGTAAATGGTTATATTTCGAGGTATTTACAGAGAAAAATGAGAAAGATGTCTGACTGAAAGAATTTAAAGTGTATTTTTTGTATCATACTGATAAACATACAGCAAGTATAATGATTATATATGTTATATAAAAGTGCACAGAGTGTATAAGTATTTGAAGACTTTATTGTTGTATAAGAACTATACAAAAGAAGGGAACAAAACTGTTTGTTTGATTACATGAAACATGATTTGTTAGGATGTTTTTGCTGCAATAGTAATGTTAATAAAGAGACGCTACTAAGCTGCGCTTGAGGAAAGACACTGACGTTTTAATGCGATTTTGTTTCTCCTGATAATTCAGGCACTTTTAATCTGCCTACGAGTTCCGC
The DNA here is from genome assembly GCF_049309525.1 of Garra rufa. NCBI lineage: Eukaryota > Metazoa > Chordata > Actinopteri > Cypriniformes > Cyprinidae > Garra > Garra rufa. The sequence goes on from NC_133361.1 coordinate 17,133,401, forward strand.
GGCCGGGACCCGTAACAAAAAGTATGAGCATGTACAGGACTCAATACTTGGTTGTGGATTCTTTTGCATGAATTACTGCAGCAATGCGGCGTGACATGGAGTCGATCAGTCTGTGGCACTGCTCAGGTGTTATGAGAGCCCAGGTTGCTCTGATAGTGGCCTTCAGCTCTTCTGCATTGTTGGGTCTGGCATATCGCATCTTCCTCTTCACAATACCCAATAGATTTTCTATGGGGTCAAGGTCAGGTAAGTTTGCTGGCCAATTAAAAACAGGGATACCATGGTCCCTAAATCAGGTACTGGTAGCTTTGGCACTGTGTGCAGGTGCCAAGTCCTGTTGGAAAATGAAATCTGCATCCCCATAAAGTTGGTCAGCAGCAGGAAGCATGAAGTGCTCTAAAACGTCCTGGTATACAGCTGCATTGACCTTGGACCTCAGAAAACACAGTGGACCAACACCCGCAGATGACAAGCAGTGTTGGGTGTAACGCGTTACAAAGTAACGCGTTACTGTAATAATATTACTTTTTTCAGTAACTAGTAGTGTAAGGCATTACTCGTCTGAAAATTGTAATATTATTACAGTTTTCCCGAGCTAGTTACTTGCGTTACATTTGCCAGTAGCACCTTCATCACACACACGGCAACACAGAGAACAGAAGGGAAGGGGAGGGGGGCGTGAATGGAACAGTGATTGGTCTGGGTTTGGCACGAGGTATCATTAAATTACCATCACCGATTGGTCGACACCCGGCAGCCAGCAGCAGAGCGGCACTTGCAAATAGAGACCTGCAAACCCGCGCGACCCAACGCAACAGAGTGCGGCGCGGGACAAAACTTAATGGACAAGTGCGTGTGCTGGTGCGGGCGGGTAGAGACTCGTGTGCGTGTGTGTGTGTGTGTGTGTGTGTGTGTGTGTGTGTGTGCGGGATGCGGGAAAATAAAATGATTCGCGGGACTCCCGCAATATAGAAATATCTAAACATAAAATATCTAAAAAAAAAAAATGTTATTCATCTATTGCACAAAAGCAGCAAGAACAACATATATGATTAGTAAGAGCAAGAATAGGCAGTTTCGATTTAAAACTTGTTTGCAGCATGAGCAATGTAGCCATCTGCTGATTTTTGGAACGCATCGCCAATCAATGGTGTTTAAGATAGAATTCACTCACTGCTCAAAAGTTTTGAACAGTGCTTTCGAATCACAACACACGTAGACCTTTATGAAAGATTAATTGTGCATAATATCCATTGTGTTATAAGAGCTTTATGAGATCGCGTATGCACTGGATGCACGCAGTAGGTCATGCTTTTTTGTTTAGAATAACAGTTTTTTTGTGTAAGAAAAAAAAATGTAACTAGTAATATAACTAGTAATATAACTAGTTACTTTCTCCAGGGAGTAATAAAGTAAAGTAAGGCATTACTATTTTTGAGAGTAATATGTAATATGTAATATATTACTTTTTTGAGTAACTAACCCCAACACTGATGACAAGGCACCCCAAACCATCACTGACTGTGGAAACTTTACACTGGACCTCAAGCAACGTGGATTCTGTGCCTCTCCTCTCTTCCACCAGACTCTGGGACCCTAATTTCCAAAGGAAATGCAAAATGTACTTTCATCAGAGAACATAACTTTGGACCACTCAGCAGCAGTCCAGTCCTTTTTGTCTTTAGCCCAGGTGAGACACTTTTGATGCTGTCTGTGGTTCAATAGTCGCTTGACACAAGGAATGCGACAGCTGAAACCCATGTCTTGCATACAGTATGTCTGTACTTAGTGGTTCTTGAAGCACTGACTCCAGCTGCAGTCCACACATTTTTGAATGGGTTTTGTTTCACAATTCTCTCCAGGGTATGGTTATCCCTATTGCTTGTACATTTTTTTCTACCACATCCTTTCCTTCCCTGCGCCTCTCTATTAAAGTGCTTGGACACAGAGCTCTGTGAACAGCCAGCCTGTGTAAACATGAAACAGGGAGGACAAGACACCTTTTGTGTCTTGCGCTCCTTGTGCCCTCCAAGGTTTCAACGGTCATCTTTTGGACAACTGTCAAATCAGCAGTCTTCCCCATGATTGTGTAGCCTACAGAACTAGACTGAGAGACCATTTAAAGGCCTTTGCAGGTGTTTTGAGTGAATTCGCTGATTAGAGTGTGGCACCAGGTGTCTTCAATACTGAACCTTTTCACAATATTCTCTAATTTTCTGAGATACTGAATTGCAGTTTTCATTAGTTGTCAGTTATAATCATCAAAATTAAAAGAAATAAACACTCGATATATATCAGTCTGTCTGGAATGAATGTATACATTATACAAGTTTCACTTCTTGAACGGAATTAGTGAAATAAATCAACTTTTTGAAGATATTCTAATTACATGACCAGCACCTGTATTGTTCTCATCAAGCCTGATAACTTTCTTTTTTTACAGTCATTAGCTATGACCATTTTTTTTTTTTTTTTTACTTGTTTGTTGATTTTTTTCCCCTCTAAATTAACTGATAAACAATATGAGCAGTGTAACTGAGAATTTGATCTCACACTGTCTGTGCATGTGTGTAATGTGTGTTTGTGTTTGTGTTTGTGTTTTACACTCTTGGGCTTGGTCTTGCAGCTATATTGTCTTAATAGTTTGATTGCCATGTAATGTAGCCATTCACGTTTTGAGTCAGTTGCACATTTTCACCACTAAATGTCAGTAAAGCCCATTAAAAAGTCTCTACAGCTCACTAGGGCTGTGAGTTCTGAATTTAAACAAGTAAGTTTAGCATTTTCTATTATATCAATGTATTTTAAGCAGTATTTAACACAGTATACTTTTTTATGAACACACTGTATCATTTATATAACATTCAAATACATTTACATTTTTTTTAAAGACAAATATTTATACCTGAGATGTGAGTGTCTGTGTGTTCACAAAATTTCAGTCCTGCCTAATGCTGATTTAGGTCCATTTGTAACAAACAAAAAATATCTGGTCATATTCTGTTTAAAATTGTTAAGTTAAATTAAGTTTTTGATTAAACTGTTATGTAAAAGCAATTTGTCAATGATGGAGAATATAAAAGCAGGAAGCTCCAGACCTTCATTAGTAATGCTTAATAATGATTGAATGGAAAGATGTGTCTGTTGATCTCCTCCAACTTTATCATCTGCTTCTTCTGCTCCTCTTCCTCCCTCAGTGCAGTGATTGTAGCTTCTTCTTCATCTCTGAGAAACCGATGAAGCTTCTCAAACATCTGTTTAATCTGATGCTCTATGTGCTCAGCAAATATAAATCAGATCTCATCAGGTTCTCTTCAGAATGACAAATTTAATTTGCTTTATATGATATGTTCATGTGATATTTTATGAATGCTAGAAAAAGTTTCAATGATGTCTGAATTAAAATGTATAATGAATGGGTTTTTTTTTTCAGAATAGAAAAATGGCACATTTTCTTAAATGTTAATTATATAAACATTTTATATTATAGTATAAATTTAAAATTATTATGTATGAATAAACATGTGCATTTAAAAATTCTACCCAAAATGTCTTTGTTTCAGTCAATAAAGAAAGCAATATATGAATTGGTTGAATAAACAGTCTAAGCAGGTAGTAAGTATGGATTCTCAACCTTAAAATTTAAAAAGTGACAAATCCTATTGATCTAACAACTTTGTGTCAAATCTCCCTCTCTATGAGCTTTACAATAGATACTTTTTTGTGATTTTATAATTCATCTCATCTCATGTGTAGTGAACTATCCTGAACACTGAATCCTTTGTTCACAAGCTGAGACATGAGTAATGTGCTCTTAATCAAAATTAGACATATAAGCGACATATAGACTTCCTGTACTGTCTGGTTTGGTATAAGAAGTGCTAACCCTGCACCCCTTGCAGATCGGAAACTTCACACTTCTTAGGCTACTTCCTCTTTTTTTCTCCGCTCTCTATCTTTTACTCTGATACTGGGTGCACCTAGACAGTCTAATATTTCTATTAGACTTACTTCTCTCATAACTGACTAGCTTTGACTTACATCTTTAATTTGACTGATTTTAATTCTAATTTGACTAATTAGACTTTATTTGATTCAGCTGTATTGGATCAGATTGACAAATTATTTAATTATTGACAACTTGGAATTGGGAATTAATATGTTTATTTCTTTTAATCAAAATTACAATAATGGAATCAACAGTCATTAATAATGTGATTCATGTTATTGCTGCTATTCTTTTAAATGTGGCTTTTTTTTTTGTCATACTCGAAGATATATATAACTTTTGCAACTTTGAATAAATTTCTATCCTTTTTAACCCCCACCCGTCTGATGTGGAATCAATCATTTTTATGCATCAGAACATGGCTTTTTTAACATATAGGGAAAAATATAATGGTGTGATAGAAAATTAAGCATAAAAAAAGCTAAAATAATAGAAATAAATAATAAAAATAAAAAAAGCTAAAATAATAGAAAAAAAAATTCCCCTTTACCTTAAATGGCATGAGACTGTGTAAAAAAAAAAAAAAAAAAAAAAAAAAATTAGATTTTCTTTGTTACATAACTTGTTCACACCCAAATACTCTGACAGAACCTCTCGTGTGTATAAACAGCTTCAGGAAAGTGATAATGATTGAGATAAAGAGGATGTGAAATTTACACACCTCATCGTGTGTCGTTTACAGGAAAACAACAGACATAAATAACTCTCTTCTGAGAATTGAAACTACAGAGAATACAATGCTAGTTCTCTAAAAAGGTGTATGAAAACTAAAATTAACTGATGTAAACAATCACATCCTGCTCATTGCTGTACACATAGTAGATTCCCCTTTCGACTGATCCAAGCACGTCCTTCATCTAAAACAATAGGGAATGTACCTATACATGCAGCACGCTAGTGTAGACGAGGATCGTTTTCATTTTAAAACACTGTTTTAAAGCGAAAACGCACTAGTGTAGACCAGTGTTAATTTTGACAGCAAATTTTGATTTAGTTTTAGTCATAGTATTTTGACTAAAATTCCATTTAGTTGTAGTCTAGTTTTAGTCGACTAAATATCATAAGATTTTAGTCTACTGTAGATTTAGTCAGCTAAAATCTCATGGGTTTAGTTACAGTGTAACATTTATTAAACATTTCTCTAACTCATTATGTAGGTTTCATATAAAGGTTTTTATAATGATAGACACAGATTTAACTTCTGTCATATGCAACATGCTTTTATATTAAAATGAAAAAAAAAAACACTTCTCATAAAGAAACAACAACATAAAGGCTAATTATGCATTCTTTCTAAACACTTGTTTACTTTCTTAATTATTTCAAGCAGACATTTATTTATAGAAATAAATTTAGATTAATCTTTATTAGGGCTATTAAAGTGACTCAGTCAAGAGCAGTGAGGGATTTTCTGTCTTAACATCAATGCCACAGACAGCAACTGTCAGGATTGTGTCTTGTTCTGTCATGTTTTCCTGGTGTTTCCCCCCCTGTGTTTCTAGTGCATTTGGTTTAGTCCTTGTTTCCCCCCTATTGGTTTAGTGTTACATATTTGTATTTCCCCCTCCTTTGCTCGTTTGTAGCCACTCCCCTGTTTCTGTGTATTTATAGTCTGTGTCTGCTCACTCCCATTGTCCGTGATTAAAGGAGAACTCCGGTGTGATTTTGACCTAAAGTGTATTGAATCATGATACCGAGTGTGAACGTACCTTGCATATCTCATCTCGGTATGTGTCCTGCAGTCTCGTTTTAAATGTCAGGGCCCTTGGAAGTCTACCAATGAAGTGTGGAGCTACTTTGTGCCTCGTAAAAGGGCGTAAAACAGTGATTTATTTACATGGCTTCTCCAATGCCCGATTCACCCTCATTGACAACCTGTTGTGAGCATCGGCTAACTGACCCCAGATTTCGGACTGCAGGACACAAACCGAGAAGAGATATGCAAGGTACGTTCACACTCGGTATCATGATTCAATACACTTTAGGTCAAAATCACACCGGAGTTCTCCTTTAATGTTCCTGCGTGGTTCATGGTCCTTGGTTTTTGTTCGTTCGCTCGTTTTCAATAAATTACAGTTTATTATCTACTCCGGTTTCCTTCAGTTCATCTACCATCTCTGTCTCCACCAGCAGTGTGACAGAATCACGGACCTAACACAAGATGGGTCGGGCTGAGGACTCTTTATGTGGACTGCGGCAGGGTGGTCGAGCGTTGTAACGATATGTGGAGGATTTCCTCAAGCTGTCACATAGGCTGGACCGATGCCTCTCTCGGCGCTGTGTTTGTTTTGGGGCTGGATGATGAGACTATTCGCTGCGATCTTCCAGCCTGTTGTTTTTCCTTGATCGAGCTAGTCAATCCCATTCTCTATTTAAACGGATCAGATTTCGAAGTTGAAGAAATTCCTAGCCTGAATGAGTCTCATCTTCCAGCCCCCTCCTAAGCACAGCGCATCAAGCCAGTCTGCCATAAGCCAGGAACCCCCACATACCGTGCCAACGGCTCAAACTGCCAGCCCAGTCCCAAATCACCAGTAATGCTCCAGAGCTACACCGCTGTCCTCAGCCAGATGCCTCCCCGTGCTCTAGTCTGCCGGCCGCCCATGGGCGTAAATCCCTATCCGAGGGTTGAAAAAAAATCGCACTCTCTATTGTGAAAAATATATGTATGTATACCTAAAATACTCGTGTAAGTAGAAAAAACCCCCGCAAAAAATGCATTTAGAAACAGTTGAGTTCCCCCTCCCATTCTTCACAGTGGTTTGGCCCACTGCCTGCTCTACACACACGAGTCAGGTGTGTGGCTGCGGCTCAATTAATGTTGAACTCCAGTAAGTAGGGTATTTTATTAACTTTAAATAAAGCGATTCTCTTTAATGTAGTTGATGCAGACTCATTCATAAATTAGTTGCGGTAAAAATGCTGATTACCGATGTAATTTTCCATGAATCTGCTATATTAGCCATTTAAAATATTACTTATCTAGTTAACGTTAGCTTGTTTACCATAGCTTGTTGCATAATGCACTGAAACTAAGACGCCAAAGCCGTTTCCCATTCATTGTTTTATTTGTGACGACTTGGCATAATGTTAACTTAACATTAACGGCCACAGTAAGAATATTGTTTAACAGAGGCCAGCTAATAGGTGCTGTGCAGGTAAACTTCTTTTTAGCCTTTAGCCTCCGTGTTAGTGCGTTCGCCTCCCGTGCCGGAGACCGGGGTTCGAGACCCACTCGTCGTCATTTAGCTGTGCATTTACTAAATGAGCACTGTTACGTCCGAACTGACCTCACTTTAAGTAAAATTTTAAACCTTTTTTTAATTCTTTGTTTTTATTGTTGTGTATCTTTATAAGTACAATTTGACTGTATTATTTTGTGCCCCCTTCAAAAATTGCTCATGAGAAATTTTATATTTATTGTCCCCCCTACTGTCAAATGAAATTCACGCCCATGCGGCCGCCGCCCAGTGTTCAAGCCTGCCAGCTTTCTCTCCGCGCTCAAGCCCGCCAGCCGCCACGCCAGCATCAGCTCACAAGATGGCCGCCGCATCAGCTCACAAAATGACCGCCACGTCAGAGTCTGCTCTCAAGATGGCTGCCACGTTAGAGTCTGCTCTCAAGATGGCTGCCACGTTAGAGTCTGCACCCAAGATGGCTGCCAAGCCAGAGTCTGCACCCAAGATGGCCTCTGTTCCTGAGTTCCCGGCCAAGATGGCCTCCGTTCCTGAGTCCCCGGCCAAGATGGCCACCAAGCCTGAGTCCCCGGCCAAGATGGCGGTCTCTCCTGAGCCCCCGGACAAGAAGCCTCCCAGAGTCTCCGCTGGCTCTGCCCAGCCTCCTAATGTCCGCGCCGCCAGAGCGCCCTCCAGTGTCCGCGCCGCCAGTCCTCCAGTGTCCACGCCGCCAGAGCGCCCTCCAGTGTCCGCGCCGCCAGTCCTCCAGTGTCCACGCCGCCAGAGCGTCCTCCAGTGTCCACGCCGCCAGAGCGCCCTCCAGTGTCCGCGCCGCCAGTCCTCCAGTGTCCACGCCGCCAGAGCGTCCTCCAGTGTCCACGCCGCCAGAGCGTCCTCCAGTGTCCACGCCGCCAGAGCGCCCTCCAGTGTCCGCGCCGCCAGTCCTCCAGTGTCCGCTCGCCCAGAGTGCCCTCAAGTGACCGCTTGCCCAGAGCCTGCTCCTCCAGAATCTCCGCTGGGGTCGTCCAGCTGTCTAGAGCCCGCTCACCCCGAGCGCCGTCCAGAGCCCGCTCCTCAAGAACGCCCTCCTGAGCCCACTCCTCAAGAGCTCCCTCCAGAGCCTCCTCAAGAACGCCTTCCTTTAGCCTGTGGTCCCCTAAGTATCCCCAATAAATTTTTTGCGGGGGGCTACTATACCCCTGAACTGTCTGCTCCGCCATGGCCTCTGGAGCTTGCTAACCCTTCTTGGCCCCCTGAACTATCTGCTCCGCCGTGGCACCCCGAACTGTATACTCCGCCATGGCCTCCTGAACTCTCGGACCCGCCATGGCCTCTTGAACTGTCTGCTCGGCCATGGACTCCCGAGCTTCCTGATCCGCCATGGCCTCATGGACTGTTTGCCCAGCAATGGCCTCCTAAACCCCCAGATCCGCCATGGCCTCATGGACTGGCTGCCAGGCCATGGCCTCCCAAGTTCCCTGACCCGCCATGGCCTCCTGGATTATCTGCCCGGCCATGGTCTCCTGAGCCCCCAGATCCGCCATGGCCCCCTGAACTCCTGCGTGGTTCATGGTCCTTGGTTTTCGTTAGTTTGTTTATTTGTTTTCTTTTCAATAAATTACAGTTTATTATCTACTCCGGTTTCCTTCAGTTCATCTACAATCTCCGTCTCCACCAGCAGTGTGACAGCAACTAAATTACGCTGTGGTCCCTTTAAATCCGAACGCACGGATTTAATGTACTGATACACGTCTGATAGTCTCCCAATTGTTTACGTTCACCTAAGACGTAATCAATTGTGTTTACATGAATACTCATCCACACGGATAATTCAACATAATTTTTTGTGTATTTCTCTGTTCATGAGATGAGAAAGAGTAACTTACTCGTGTGCTGTGTGAGAGGCGCTCAGAAAACCAGACCGAATTAAGTTCTCTTTTGCATCGTCAAATTTATCCAAATGTGTGCTCTTCTCTTACTCCCAGATAATGACATTTTTTTATGTTTTATGAGACGTGCAGCAGAGGAATGCCAGCTTATGTTTACAATCTATCCCACAGGACAGATCAACAGGCTATGATACAGTTCATATATGTACGCATCTAACCTCCTTACCAAGCAGAAGATTGGTTCTGAATTAATCTCTTCCAAAATTATCCCTCCCTAACCTTTTCGTCTCATTTTAATTTGTTGGGGAAAATGTCAATAGATTTTTGTCATAGTTTTTGTCATTCAAAACGAGTTTTTGTTTTGTTATCGTCTCGTCTTTGTCGGTGAAAAAATTGTCGTTCACGAAAATTATTCGCCAACGAAATTAACACTGGTGTAAACAGGGCCTAAGTGACGAACCTTTTTGGTGATTTTGTTTGTCTAGTCTGCGTTTTCTACCCACAGTTGTATGTATCACTAGCTCATCCAGGCCATCAGAAGTGTTATTAGAGTTTAAAGCACTAATTTTGAAGAGTGAACACAAACATCTGTCGCTTCAGAGCGCCGCCATGTTGGATTGCATCGAACGCTCACTGAATTCTGATTGATCGAGAGGAAATATATCACATTTAGATTAAAAACAGGTTCGGCGCTTATAGCGTTTTGGAAAGAAACTGCATCTTGCAGTACATTTTAAACAAGGAAATATAGCAATTTGGCATGAAACATTGATGGAGCAGTGAATAGGTTCAGTACACAGCAAAATGGCACAAAACATTTTTAAGTTTGGCGTTTATCGCATTTTGGAAAAAGGCTCTTCATGTATAATTATAAAGAAAATTAAGCAGATTTGAAATCAAAGTGTTGAATGTTTTTCAAAATCAGAAACTGTTCATATTGTAAATGATAACCCAGAGCAAAATAAGGTAGCAAATACTCAAACAACACTCTCAGAAAAAACGGTACAAAACTGTAATTTTTAGGGTACAAGTAACGTAACTGGGGTGGTACCCTGAAGGGTACGATTTTGTACCTCTAACTGAACATTTAAAACATGTTTTGGGTATATAATTGTACTCTAAGGACCTATTGTGACCTCTGCGGTACCTTTTTTTCTGACAGTGAACGCAAGAGACAGACAGGAAAGATGACAAAGATGCAATTGCAGCACTGTTCAGGAAGTGAATGTATTAAGTCTCGTTTCCTTGTTTCTCAAAGCAAAAACATCAAAGAATCGGGGTAGAAGGGGCAGAAACACTTTTCTGCACTTCAGGAAGGGTTTCTGAACAGACCTTTGGTGATTAATTTTTCAAGCTGTCGTTCAGAGAGAAAAAGTCAAGTTTAAATCTCAAACTGTGAAAACTGTTCTGTCTCGAGGACAAACAGCCGGTGTGTTTAGTGTGTATTTACTCACAAAAACACATTCAGACCCATCTGTGAAGTCGTTCCATCATAAAAGGTAAGACAAATGTCTCATGTTTCATGTTTATGCACCATGTTAAATTTAGAGCATAAAATAGGAAGTAAGAAAAAATAACTAATAAAACTGTGATAAGAATTCAAACACATTTCTATTACTAAACTTACTATTTCCATTCTATTAACAAATACGAATTTCTAACACAGAGCAAGAAACAGCAAATTACTATAAAATTCTGATCAATACAGTGTTTTAATGAACAACATTCAACTTTCCTCAACAATGACTTGAATTGTACAATGAGTTAAGACTGTGAACATGAAACACATTGGATGTTTCTAAGTAAAAAGATAAAATTAAATAAAATATTAATAAATTAATAAATTAAATAAATTAAATTAAATAAAATTAAATAAATTCTGTATTATTATGAAATAATACAATAATGTGTACAAGGAAAACAAATTCCCACAACAACGACATGGGCCCTGTAAACAGCAGCTACAAACCAATCAAATGATCAAATGCAATGCCTGTTGAAATAAATTTTTTGTTTTGAAAATCAGACAGAATAATATAAAATATTATAATATAAAAAATCCACAAGTACAATGCAAAAAAAAATCCATATACACTGCAATGTTGTCAAAAACATGCATAGTGGCACTATCACAAGTGTATTATTGAAATTATGATATTATAATCTATGTGTTTAGTGCCATTTTTCTAGATTACTTCCTGAACACAAAAACTCTTTATAAACCTCTCAAAACAAGATATTTAGGTCTAAACCTCTCCCACACTCCCCCTACTGTTATGTATCATACCACATGCTGTGAAATTGTGTCTGCACACTGTTGTAAAGTCATTCATATGGCAGGCATCTCAGCAGGATGTTATAGAATAGCATATTTATTTATTTATTTTACAATTATTTTTCCCTTAATAAATGTTAAAAGTTGGGTGTATTGTAGGAGCCATCTGGCAACTGGCTTTAAGCCTTTTAGACACACAATGTTTTGTAATAAAAACTCTTGAAATTGTTCTGTTTTAGTAATTAAATGTGTTTGTGCATGTGTGTGTGTTTGTTGTGTGTAGAGTAGAACAGAACCAAAGTAAAATCAGAGCAGCAGAAGTTTCTATTTATCAGATCACAAACCTGTTGATGTGAGTTTATCTTTCTGAAGTAAGGAAGTTGGAAAATTCACTCATGTTGGCATTTTACTAGGATTTCATAGAATTTAGTTAATGAAATTTCAAATTATTTTATGCTTAAAGTCAATTAGCAACCTGCTGTTGTGTTTTAAGAACACAATATTCTTAAGTCTTAAAACTGTTCTGTTTTAATAATAATTATAATTAAAATTAATAAAAAAAATACAATATTTATAAAGTACATTCTTTTTTTTCTGTTTTCTAGGTGTGTCTTTCCATGTGTGTACCAGAACTGATGTAAAATCAGAGCAGCAGAGGTTTCTGTTTGATCTGACAGATCTCAGTCTGTTGATGTGAGTGTATCAAGAGATACACATTATATTAGCCCCAAAGAAAAGACTTCTGGTTAAATGTGCTGAAGACATAATAACACCAGACCGCGTCAAGATTCATTATTTCTAAACTTCGTTTTTAAATCTCTGTTGCATCAAGATGAATCTCGAGGAAGTGGGAAGTAACTCACATGATGTCACTTACATAGTAAAGAATTTGTTATCCTTTTTTGATGGGTTTGAGTGCTTGCGTGAAGCTAAAAGAATAATTGAAAAGAAGTATGACATTAAAAAGGAGACTGAACATAAATGCTGGCCAGAAAATGATATCAAACGAGCTTGGGAAGAAACAAAAAGAATGAATTTGAAATCAAGCAAAAGACGACACTGGGCTCGTGTGATAATTTTGCAGATAGTAAAAAGTTTTGTTTGTGATACATGTAAACAAAATACAGCACAGAAAAATTGTCACGCTACAACTGATGTCAAAGACACATCATCTCAAAGTAAAGCTGAACTGGCAACAGTGGGAGCTGCTGGGGGAGTTGAACGGACTCTTGAAAATGGAAAAAAAATATTTGAAGTTTCTAAACTTTCAGCTTCTAGCACAGATGTAGCTTCTGTACCTACTGAAGTAAATTCCAAAAACAGTGAAACCAAGAATGCTGCACTTGTGAGTGAGAGCGAGGCTTTAGTTAACAAAAGTGAGCAGCAAAAAGATGTTGAGTTGCGTTTAGTAGATGTGCATGATAAAGAGAATTTAAGACGGAAAAATGGTCTTCATTCAACTTTTGGTGAAGCACAAAGCATGAAAGGAAACTCAAAAGAGAGATCAACTCAAAGCAGTGATGAACTGGAGACAGTGGGAGCTGCTGGAGAAGTTAAGCAGCATTCTGGAAGATATCACCCAACATCTAGCCATCGCCGGCCAACTAGTACAGCCAATCAGTCCAGGACTGGGACACAATTCCAATATCCGGTCAGAAGTCAGGCCACTGTGAATGTTGCTCCCGGTGGCCAGTCCAGGACATTAGAAAGAGAAGAAGCAAATATGCTCATAAATGAAACATTCTACGTACGTATCCCATACATACGTATGTTTGACAATGAACCAACATTTATAGTACATAATGTCACAAATGCTCAAAATACACCTCGCCATATGTTAATAAATGGATTTCCTTCAAATAATGTTGTACATAAAACAAGATCTTACGCCATGTCATTTGACAATGAAACTGGGAATGCTGAATTGGTGTATGAGATATTGAACAGGGATACTTTAGTTAACAATTGTGAGCCAATAAACTTTGGAAATGGTTATGAGAGAGGTCATCTGGCTGCAGCTGCCAATCACAAATGGTGCCGGGAAGCAAGTAATGATGCAAATTTGTTCAGCAACATTATACCACAGAATCATTTGTTAAACAGGAGTGTGTGGAGAATCCTGGAGAATAGATGTCGAGATATGACCAGAAATAATGTGATCCGCAATGTCCATGTGTATACTGGACCACTTTACCTAGCATATGAGTTAGTGCAGTTAAATGGGAGGATAGTGCCGACTCACCTCTTTAAGGTGATCATTGTGGAGAATGAAAATGGGACAGTAAGAGAACCAGAATGCTATGTGATGGCTAATGTGGCACCAACAAATAATGACTTGGATGAGTACAGGATGAACATTGAAGAATTTCAGAGAGTTTCTGGTCTGACAATCATAGAACCCAGACTCAATTTGGGTGAAGACCGTATAATGACGGTGACACTGCCTGGAGAAGATCTGAATCAAATACCACGTAATGTTAATATGGTAGTCAGAATAACTCTTAATCCAAACCGATAAGATAATAACTGGTCAAAATCAGATGATTACTGATAATGATGGTATTGATTGTCTGACATGTTTACATTAATTTACTGTGTTACCCCATGACTCTGAAACACAGTGAGTTGTGTTTGATCTGCACTTATGAGTGTGTTTGAATAAACTGACCATCTGTAGATGAAAATCCTATAATATGTGTGCTTATACATACGATGCACACCATAAAAAAATATTTTCTCATGTTTTCAAAAATGTTTCTCAGGAACTTTTAAAATCTTTTGATCTAAGTGCATGTGCTTATACTTGAATGCTAGAAATTAGTTTTGTAGACCATTATATAATGCTTATGCGTAACATGTTTATGTATGTATTTTTCTACACACACAAAAATCGAATAATTATAAGTGCTATTATAACTATAAGAGTGTGTTTTTGCTGATGTTAATCATTCAGTTTTCTATGCTACATTTGTGCAGATTCCGTGTTGTAATTGTTTTGCAAGACTGAGACACACTTTTTTCATTCACAGCTTAATTTTCTTTTTCATTCATTTCATTAATTTTGTCATAACAGACAAAAGACATTTTTGTTTGTGATGTGTTTATATATGTCTAAATGATATTTATATAATCCATAGGCCTATATTTAAGTGTTTATGTTTGTTTTTTTTTATTACTTACTGTATATACATTTTTTCATTATCAGTGTACTTTATTGGCAAGATTGCTTTTATATTATTTTTTTTTTTATTATTATTCATTCCTTTTTACTTTATTCTAATTCTGCTTTATTCATGTTTGTTATTGTAATATTAAATATTTCATTTCCCTGCCATATATGTTTTGTGTAAAAAATGCTTTGGCAACATCAAATGTAAACACAATCAATAAAGTACTTTAATTTGCATAAAATGTCATATTTAAAATAAAATGATTTGTTGTCTTTGCAATTCCCCGCTTCACATGAATATTATAGACCACATGTGAATAAGGATAAGACTAAAAGAATTTGAACACTGTTTTTTGTACTCGCTCAAAAAATAGATTTTAATTCATTTATAGCCAAAAATACATCTTCCATAGTGCAAATTTTATAGAAAGATTAAATGGAACGATTAATGTGGTCGTGTTTCGGGAGAATCGAGCATGACCATTATGTTGAAATGATAAATAACATTTAATTTACTTAACACAATTTTGCTGTAAATTAGCATTTATTTCAGGTGTGCTTGAATTAGTTTTACTACAGTTCATATAATATAAGTGTAGATACAGTAGTTTTGGCAGTGATTGACAGTCTTCTGTGTCTGTCCTGGAGAATCTTTATCTGCTCTGGTCTCAGTGTGTCACAGAGGATTTCTATTTGCAGCTAATTTCTTTGACAGTGTCATTGCTGCTGTTTGTCTCTATTGAATTATCATGGCTCTCAGATTGTCTAATAAAAAGTTTAACTGGCTTGTTCACATTATGTTTTAACACCACTATTTTGCTCATTTTCAGGGGATTGAAACAATGTTTAATCATTAACAATACTGAAACAAACACTTTTGCAGCTAATAAAATCCCAAACAGAAGAAAAAACTACTGCTTTTAGTTTGTGTTTAAGATACAGCAGCTTAGATATGTAGATGTGAAAAAATCTTGGCTCCATTCATTTCTGCAACAACTTCCTCAAGCTGTTTGAGATGCTGGCTCATCATTTTCAAAAGACAATCATTGGGTGCCATCTACTGCCATAATTATGTCATTTAAAGAAACAATACATTCCTGTTTTTCCCTTTTTTAGGTTTTAAATTACTTACTGTATATACATTTTCTCATTATCAGTGTACTTTATTGGCAAGATTGCTTTTATATAATATTGCCAAGACACCAATACACACATAAAACCATTGATAGGAATAAAGATTAATAGTAGTAGTAGTATTGTAAAAAGTCATAATATATGTAATCATAAGATGTTGTGTATGTAGTATTTTAATTGCAAGTCATTGAATGTCAATTTCAAGTGTGAAGTTATGATTTGCAGCTCAGCAAGTACATTAGTATACAGTTGTCACGAAACGCACTGGAATAGCGTAACAGAAAGACAGAGATCAAGGTCCAAAATGCAGGTGAGGTTCTTTTTATTAACTAAACAAAACAAAAGGCCAACACGGCACAACAAGACACAACATGACTGACTGTAACTTCAAATAATGCACGCTCGAGGTGAGGTGAAAGAAGGGAGATTAAATAGTCTTTGGTGATGGGGAACAGCTGTGTGATCAGGGTGTGACAGGTGAGACGTGGAGTGTGGAAGGAAGGGGGATGGTGACCTCTAGTGGAGAGGTGAAACCCCGCAGCCCAAACTGGTGTTTGAAAGTTTGTGAACTCTTTAGAATTTTAGATTTCTGCATAAATATGATGCAAAAGATCATCAGTTTTTCACACAAGTCCTGACATTAGACAAAGAGAATCCAATCAAAAAAAAAAAAACTTTTTTCATTTATTTATTGAGAAAAATTATCCAGTGTTACATATCTAAAAGTATGTGAATCCTTAATTTGAGTATATGTTGTGACCCTCTTTTGCAGCAAGAACTAAAGATAAACATTTCCTGTTACTCCAGTGTGGTCCTGTACAACGGTTTGAGTTTTAGCCCATTCCCCAGTACAGTACCGCTTTATGTGATGTTGGCGAGTTTCCTCCTGTTTGCTTCAGCTCTTTTACAACATTTCAATTGAATTAAGGTCCGGACTTTGACTCGCCCGTTCAAAAACATCAACTTTGTACTTCTTTAACTTTTTTTAAAGAACAATTTGTGTGCTTGGAGTTGATGACCTGTTGCATGACCCACTGTCTCTTGAGACTTAGTTCTTGGACAAATGTCCAGACATTTCCCTTTAGAATTTGCTGGAATAATTTAGAATTCATAGTTCCATCAAGCTGTCCTGGCACAGATGCAGCAAAACAGGCCTAACCCATGATATTACAACCACCATGTTTCACAGATGGGATGAGGGTCTTATGCTGGAATGCAGTGTGTTCTTTTATTCAAACATATATTGCTTCTCTGTCTGACTGTGGATTTGTCCAAACTTGTCCAAGTCCAAACTCTTTAGAGATGGTTTTGTAACATTTTCTAGCCTGACGAGCAACAATAACAGAGATCAGAGATCTCCTTTGTGCCATGATTCACTTCCACAAACATCAGACTCCCACAAGATCAAGGTTCTTTAAATAAAACAGGGCACACATTGACACCTGATAGTCATCCTATTGATTGAAAACTCCTCTAAACAGATTGACTCTAATTTCATCTCAAACTGACTGCTAATTCTAGAGATTTAGCAATATTGTTATAGATTGTAATATTGAATCATTTTCCAGTATAAAAAATGACTAAATATATATTTTTTGTCTCATTTGTTTGATTGGGTTCTCTTTGACAACTTTCAGCATTTGCATGAAAATGTAATGGTCTTTTGTGTGATATTTATGCAGAAATATATACATTTCTCAAGGGTTCACAAACTTCCAAGCACCGCTGTATATTTCAGGCCTTTTTATTTATTTCTATAATAGTTAATCCTTTAAAACTTAGCATTTGTCTGAACTGATGTGTTTAAATGAAATGAAACTACAACACTTCATTTAGTATTATTAATATTTAATGTTCATGAAGTAAACACTTTCAATAAATATACCGATGTCTGTGTCTAAATGTTAGAGTGATTTAATACTTTTTATCCACAATATATTATTACAATCCTTTAGAATATTTGATTGTCACAACACTGCTGAACCTCATGCTGTAGTTTCACAGGATTAGTAATGCTGTAAACTTACAAGAATGAATGAAATTGTATCAGATATTATATTTCGGGTGAGATCAGTGAATCAGGCCCCTTTATGAAGATGATATTACCACCAGTAATTGGCCAACTTCACCTGATCTTATTTTCTCTCTGCTTTCTTAACCAAAGCAAATGTGGTTTATAAAACACAGAGTTACAGAAGCCAGAGAAAATAAAAAGTCAAGGATCAAGACCTCAACTAAAGCAAACTCTAATCACCATAATGTTGACAGTCACAGAATATTTCAACAAAATTCACACTTCGTTTTTCATTTAAATAAATGTGTTGTCCGGGTGTTTAAAGTGCATTTAATTCTTTTATAAAATGGCATTGATTAGTGCATATAATTCATTTTTAACTGTCTTTCTGGTTTACCACTGAGAATAAACAAGCTACAAGACTATGATTTATACTATTTATATGCTACACCTTTTTCCCACATAATGAAGAGAATATAAAATTAATATTTATTACATTAGGATGAAATTTGATTGACTAGTAATATTAGCTAGCTAGCTAACCAGCAACAATGGGAAAATTAATCGGGACAGTTTCTAAAAACTGCATCTAGATGTTAGTAGTATGTGAAGTATTTGGGTAATTTGCCTTTTTAATATGAAGTCAATACAAAGGTGTTTCACTGATTCATTGATCCAGTCCAGCTTGAGTGCACTTTGTTCAAATTTAAAATAAAGAAAAAACAGACTGGAATGAATCAGAGATCAGGTAAGTAGCAACAGGTAAGTATAACTTCTGGAATGCATCAGAGATCAGGTAAGTAGCAACAGGTAAGTATAACTTTGTGAACACGATGAGAGTATAACAATGAGTCCGCTTCATAGCGACGAGCCCGGACAATGACTGCAGTGTGGTGTGTGTTTAAAGGGTGAGATGATGATTGAGTGCAGGTGTGCGTGATTACAATTCCGGTGATTGAGATCGTTGCGTGTGAATGGTGGAAGAGCCTGACCAATCCGTGACATTACCCCCCTCCCCAGGGCCCGCTCCTGAGGGCCGGAACCTCTGACGCTGTGGTGGTCTACCTCGTCCACGCGGTGCAGGGTATTCTGGGTGATTGGAGTGGAACTCTTCCATGAGCGTAGGATCTAATATGTCAGCTCGGGGGACCCACGATCTCTCCCCTGGTCCGTATCCCTCCCAGTCCACTAAATACTCCAACTGACCACCACGACGTCGGGACTGGAGAATTTCCTTGACCGAGTAAATGGATCCTTCCTCCAGCATCAAGGGGGGAGGGGGTTCCTCTTTGTGGTCAGGCTCTGTGGGAGGAAGAACAGGTGGGTGAAACGGTTTAAGGAGGGACACGTGAAATGTGGGATGCATTCTGTATTGAGGTGGTATCTGGAGTTTATAAGTGACAGGATTGACCTGTTCCATGATAGTGAAGGGGCCAACAAATCTGGGACTTAACTTTTTGGAGGGCAGTCGCAAACGGATATCTCGGGTGGAGAGCCAAACCTTTTGTCCAGGAGTGTAGACAGGACCTGGAATCCTCCTGCGGTCTGTCACAATTTTAGCTCTGCGAACTGCCCTTTGAAGATGGTCATGACCCTCGTCCCAGACTCTCTCACTCTCCCGGAACCAGTGATCCACTGCTGGCACCTCTGATGGTTCACCATTCCAGGAAAAGAGCGGGGTTGGAATCCTAGGATGCACTGGAATGGAGTCCTGTAGCCAGTTGCTGCAGTGAATTCTGGGTGTTTCCAGGAGTCCTGGTGGCCATGACAGAAGGTCCTGAGGTATCGCCCCACTTCCTGGATCTTCCTCTCCGTCTGGCTGTTGGTTTGTGGATGGTAGCCAGAGGAGAGGCTGACAGTCACACCTAGGAGTTTAAAAAAAGCTTTCCATACCCTGGAGATAAATTGCGGTCCTCTATCCGAGACAATATCCTCTGGAAGGCCATAATAGCGGAAGACGTGGTTGAAGAGATTTTCAGCTGTTTCTAGGGCAGTGGGAAGGCCCTTCAGAGGTGTCAGACGGCAGAACTTCGAGAAATGATCCACGATGACCAAGATGCAGGTATGTCTATCTGAGGGAGGAAGGTCCGTCATGAAATCTACTCCTAGGTGTGACCAGGGGTGGTTCGGGATAGGCAAGGGATGGAGTTTTCCTGCAGGTAGGTGACGAGGACTCTTCGACATAGCACACTCTCTACAGCCTTGGACATACCTTCTCACATCGCTTGCCATGTCCGGCCACCAGAAGCGTTCTGATAGCAGTGAGAGGGTGTTGTTGGCCCCGGGATGCCCAGTACCCAGTGAGCTGTGCGTGGAGTGGATTAGATCTACCTGTTGAGCTCTAGGAACAAACTGACGATTCATAGGGCAGCCCGACAGAGGCCTGGGGTCGGGAGTGGCGACAGCTGGAGGAGCGGACCATTCAATGGGACAGACAGAGATGTGGTCTGGGAGAATGTTGGTAGGTGCCTCAACTGTTTCTTGTTGGTCGTGGAGTCTGGAGAGTGCGTCTGCTCGAACATTCTTGGCTCCTGGTCTGTAGGTTATGGAGAAATTGAATCTGGAGAAGAACAGTGAAGAGCGAGCTTGACGAGGACAGAGTCGTTTTGCATCTTGGAGATATTGCAGATTTTTGTGATCAGTAATTACTTGAAAGGGATGTGTGGCACCCTCCAGCCAATGTCGCCATTCCTCTAAGGCAAGCATGATTGCCAGGAGTTCGCTATTGCCGATGTCTTAGTATTAGTTCCTCTCCACTGGGCTAAGCTTCCGGGAGAAATAGGCGCATGGATGGAGTACTTTGGGAGTACCTCGATATTGTGACAAGAAGGCACCCACTCCTGTGGTCGAGGCATCCACTTCTACGACAAAAGGGAAGTCGGGGTCAGGGTGAGTCAGGAGTGGTGCTTGAGTAAAGCCGTCGTTGAGGGCATTGAAGGCTGCGGCGGCTTCAGGAGTCCAGAGTAGTGTTTTGGGGTTACCCTTCAGAAGATTGGTGAGTGGAGCAGTGATGAGACTGTAACCTTGGATGAAACATCTATAGAAATTGGCAAATCCAAGAAATCGTTGAAGTTCCTTTATGGTAGTGGGTTCTGGCCAGGAAACAACTGCGGTGACCTTCCTCTCGTCCATACGAACTCCTTGATGGTTGATGATGTATCCCAGGAATTGCACAGACGGAAGATGAAATGAACATTTCTCAGCCTTGAGATATAGTTGATGGTCCCTGAGTTTTTGGAGGACCTCCGCAACGTGGTGGCGATGTTCGGGCTCACTCTGGGAGTAGATCAAGATATCATCTAAGTAGACAATGACGAAGTGGTGAAGGAACTCCCGGAGTACTTCATGGATGAAGTTTTGGAATACGGAGGGGGCGTTGACCAAACCTTAGGGCATGACAAGATACTCATAATGGCCAGTAGGTTTCACAAAGGCGGTCTTCCATTCATCCCCCTCACGTATTCTCACCAGATTGTATGCGTCCAACTTGGTGAAGATCTTGGCTTGGTTGAGTATCCGGTAATCAATACACGGCCGTAGCCCTCCATCCTTCTTTGCTACACAGAAGAAACTTGATGCCGCGGGAGAAGTGGATGGATGGATATACCCCTGACTCAGAGCCTCTTGTATGTACTCCTCCATGGCCTTGGTCTCCGGAAGCGACAACGGGTAGATCTTTCCTCTGGGTAGTGGTGCATCCGGAATCAGGTCTATGGCACAGTCCCATGGCAGATGAGGAGGTAGCTGGGAAGCTCTCTTGGGGCAAAATACATCCTTGAAGGAGGCGTAAATCTCTAGAATCTGGACAGATTGTTTTTCGATGGGGCTTTCAAAAGACGCAACACAGTCTTCATAGCAAAATTTCTTCACTTTTCCTGTGCCCCAAGAGAGGATGGGATCGTGCTTCACCAGCCACGGGCGCCCTAGGATGATGTCCATGGTGGCGTCCTCCAGAACCAGAAATTGGATGTCTTCTTTGTGGAATAATCCAATCTGAAGGTTGACAGGTTCACATTTACAGTGAATGCGTGTACATGACTTGATGTTGGTTGTTATGCATTGAATCTGGTAGATGTTGGTCGAAGCTTGTGTATGGAGATGGAGCTGGTGACAGAGGGTACTTGAGATGAAATTTCCTGCTGACCCGGAGTCGATGAGGGCGGTGGCTGAAACAGAGGATAAGTGGGTGGTTAACTGAACATTGGTAGTGAGAGGATGCATTTTCTCAATATCAGAACTGATTACATTCACCGATGAACGCACTGGACGAACCGGGCAGTTCAGCTTAACGTGCCCGCTAGCCCCACAGTGCATACAAAGACCCCGGGTCAGCCTCCTCTGTCGCTCAGCAGCCGTGAGTTTTCTAGCTTCAATTATCATGGGTTCTGGTTCTGGAGGGGTGACTGGCTCAGGCGGACGGAGGAGTGCATGATTACTGGATTAGTGATCAGACTGATAGGACTTCATACGATCAGAACATCGGAGAGACTGTTGAATGAATTTCTCTAATCCCTTAGAATCATCCAGGGATACCAACTGTAGACGGAGTTTTGGTTCTAAACCGAGCCGGTAAGTAGTGAGGAGGGATCGCTCATTCCATCCACTGGCAGCAGCTAGGGTTTGGAACCGGAGGGAGTATTCATGTGTAGACATAGCTCCTTGTTTGAGATGGTATAGTTGTTCTTCAGCCGAAACCTCTCCATCGGAGCGGCCAAATACTTCCTTGAAATGAGCGATGAATGTCTGGATAGAGCGAATAGCCGGCCCGGATTGCTGCCAGATGGTTTCAGCCCACTGGAGTGATGAAAGTGATTTTGGACTGATCTGTGGGATATAAAGTCAAGTCAAGTCAAGTCACCTTTATTTATATAGCGCCTTTTACAATACAGATTGTGTCAAAGCAACTGCACAGTATTTAAACAGCACAATAGTGTGTAAGTAACGCATTATTGTAAACAATCAATTTTCAGTTGAAGGCAGTTCATCAATGAATTCAGTGATATCATCGTCAGTTCAGTTCAAATAGTATACGATATCGCTGGAAAATGTCCCCAACTAAGCAAGCCAGAGCCGACAGCGGCAGAGATGGGGGACTCGAGTCACATGACTTGACTCGAGTCTAACTCGAGTCACAATTTTCAGGACTTGCGACTTGCTTGATTGAAGTAAGAAAATGACTTAACTTGACTTTGACTTGAGAGCAAGTGACTTGAGACTTAACTTGACCTAAAGTGGAAGACTCGACAATGACTTGAACCTTTAAATGTAATTCATTTAAAAAAATATTGTGACTCAGCAGCTCCATAATTTGGCGCCTGTGCCTTTAACGCTGCACAACTCAAACCGTGCCAAATAGTCACGTTTGGCTATAAGGACTTTGAAATGGACCGTACCAATAAAAAAAGATTTGCCAGATGCAGAGAATGCAACGCAAGAATAGCCGACACGACAACCACAACGTCAAATTTCATCCGGCATTTCAAGAACCACAAAGAAAGTAATTTATTTAAAGTCAATTTAATAAAACGATTACAATGTAATGAATTAATTGTTTCTGTTTGTCATAATTTGGCCTAGGTTGCATGTTTTTTTTATTAGAAATGTGATGATCATCTAACGTTACGTCTCATAAGTAACGTAGATGGCTATAACAGTGGCGTAGTCCGAATTTTAATGTTGGGTGCATCTTAAAATGAAGGGGCTTCTCGATGTTACATGTAAGCTATAATGTCTATATTAAATGTGCGCATTTTCAAGTGTTTGTATGGAGTGACTTCGTGTGGTAGTTGATGGCAGCTCGCGTATACTGCATGAAAATCACAGATGAAGATGAACGCGTCGCTGCGATCACCTGCCCTTAAAAAACTCTTTCAAAACTTTTTGGTCATACTGACAAGAATAATTTCATCGTTCGAATCAGTTAAGTGTCTACATTTTTTTGTGTACACTCACAATAACAACAAAATGTTGTGTGCTTTTATTTTCAGTATTAATGTAGCACAGACATGCATATAATTCAAATATAGCAATGTGAATAAGATACATAATATATGTATATATTACATTATCTTTTCTGTGCGAAAATAAAAATGTATCGAAAATATTACCTTTGTTTATTTTAGTACTGCAACTTGACTTGACTTGGCTTGAAACTTATCAGGACTCGACTTGACTTGCTTAGGGTGAACCCTCGACTTGACTTGACTTGCTTGATTTGTCTAAACTGTGACTTGAGATTTGACTCGAGACTTGATGGTTAAGACTTGAGACTTGCTTGGACTTGACCATATGTGACTTGTCCCCATCTCTGGACAGCGGCAAGGAACCAAAACTCCACAGGTGACAGAGATGGAGAAAAAAACCTTGGGAGAAACCAGGCTCAGTCGGGGGACCAGTTCTCCTCTGGCCAGACCAAACAACAGTTTGTACCAATGTCTGATTGTAGAGAACTCATCAGGATCCTGTGGTGTAGCGCCGATGGCCGTCAAGGTTGGCGAGGTCTTTATTGATGATCCGCCTTGGAGCTCATCTGGTTGACATCCACGGCTATTAAAGTCATCTCTAGGTAGTGATGCATGATCTAAGCTGGGTACGGACTGGATCCGGGGGACTGGAGTGACCATCTGATCTGGATACAGGCTGGGTCTGGAGGCTACGGTGACCTCGGAATAAGAATGAAACAGACTAATATTAGCGTAGATGCCATTCTTTTTAAGATGCAACGAGTGCATCAGGTGTTATAAAGCAGTTTGCATGGTGGATATAAGAGAGCATTGCAATAGAAATCCGTTGCACTCCTCCGCCCTGCCAGAGTAGGGCGCCGGTTGAGATAGATAGATAGATAGATAGATAGATAGATAGATAGATAGATAGATAGATAGATAGATAGATAGATAGATAGATAGATAGATAGATAGATAGATAGATGGATAGATAGATAGATAGATAGATAGATAGATTAACATAACTTCAATTGACTTTAAAGTTATTTTCCTTGACTTTAAACTGTATTCAAAACTAAAAATGCTAAAAATTACTGACAGTATCAGTAAAATTAACATTTGGCTGTTATTATATAATTTCTCATTTTTTAATACAGAAAAATATTAGTTAGTATTTTGTTTTCTTCAATTACATAAACATTTATCAAAAATTACATAAAAAGAATGATTAGTGAAATCAGCACATGATGCTGCAAATGGACATAATGGACCCCGTTTTTTTTTTTTTTTTTTTTTTTTTTTTTTGTAACTGTTAAATCTCTGACAGAAAAAGCTATCAAACAAATTAAAATACAATATCCTAAATTAAATATAGTGCAAAAACTTTTACAAAAATGTGCATTAAATGTTTTACGGTTGTTTTCATGTTTAATTTTTTGTTATTTTACAGGTATTTCCTGAATTATTTTAATCAAAAAATCTAATGACTGGCAACAGGACATTAAACACTAACAGATCTCTCAAGATCTCAGCATCTTCCCTTATTACAAACCAGTTTGACTTTATTTCATACAAAAACTTCTATTGAGAATTACAGTGGTTAAATGTAAATGTTGAAAACGGTGAAGTTTGATGTCACCATGATGGAGATCAGAGTTTGTTTTAGTTGGTGACACGATCAAGAGCTGGATTGTGCTGGATATCCACCAGATGGCACTCCATCCCAGACTTCTACCACTCCATCAAGGACTCTATCTCCCACAGTTCTTTGCCTGATCAGTGGCTCGTTTTAGAAAGGAGGTTGGGTGTCAATCCTGAAATGAGGGAAAATCTGGGTTTTCTGTTTCAGAATGGGAGGTTTGTGAAACTTGGGAAAACTGGGTAAGTCAAGCCCGTTTCTGAAAGAGAGCTAACTTTTACTCAGAGTCAGTTACTGAACCAAACCTGGTGGAGAGCATGTTCTCTTACGAGAGGTCTCTCGTACGGCGTAAGTATCT
Organism: Garra rufa; assembly: GCF_049309525.1. NCBI lineage: Eukaryota > Metazoa > Chordata > Actinopteri > Cypriniformes > Cyprinidae > Garra > Garra rufa. Next base: position 17,159,006 of record NC_133361.1, read on the forward strand.
TACGCTAGGGGAAAATCCTTTTCCGCGAGATATTGAAGCCAAAAATTATCCTTAATTTTGTAATAATGCGAAACGCGTTGCAGCAGCATACAGACATAGGCGAGACAGATCGCGCGCCTATTGGCTGTTCTGCGGCAACTGCAGCAACCTATCGAGCGAGGCCTAGCGTGACATCAGACCCAATGAGGACGCTTCGCACCCACTGCGTCATGTCCCGCCACTATCTCGTTGATCGAGAGCATCTCAGCGGGACGAGTCACTGAAGCTGCTGGCCGCGCCACCTTCCTTGCCTTCCTGCTGCGCTTTCCGGCGCCCATTTCCTTTATAATCTACAGTGTGTGCCACCGCTGTGATACACACTGTTTTTCTAAAAGAGTAAAGTGTCTTTTTAAAGATGCCTTCCTGCGGCTCGTGCAGATGCCAATGGCGACTCTGAGGACTCGCCTGGCCTTCTTCACTGAGACTGCTCCCCCGCCCGCTGCGGTGTCGCGCGCCAAAAGGGGAACGCGCATGCGTCAAAACCAGCGCCTTTTCTTCCTGAGCTTCACGAAGAACTGACTAAGTTCTGGAACGCCCCCTGCTCAGCGAGAGTGCGTCCATCCACTTCTTTGGCGTTCTCCACAGTGGACGACGCCAAGAATAGAGGATACCTCTCTCTACCGCTGGTCGAAGAGGCGATAGCAGCCCACGCTGGACGGCGTGCTAAGTCGGCCCTCCCCTCTAAAGCTTGCCGTCAGACGTGAGGGCTGTACAGCAGATATTCCCTGGTACCGAAAAAGACGGGGGTCTCAGACCCATACTAGATCTAAGGCAACTGAACAAAGCGCTGGTGAAGTGACAGTTCAGGATGCTCACGACCAGGAAAATCCTTGCGCAAGTTCGCCAAGGAGACTGGTTCGTGTCAGTGGATCTGGAAGACGCGTATTTTCAAATACAGATAGCTTCACGTCACAGGCGGTTTTTGAGATTCGCCTTCGAGGGCCAGGCATATCAGTACACAGTCCTGCCGTTCGGTTTGTCCCAGGCACCCCGTACATTTACGAAGTGCGTGGAGCGCTTGTTCCCCTCAGACTGAAAAGCGTGCGCATACTGAACTATTTGGACGATTGGCTGATTCTAGCGCAATCTTGCTCAGTGCTCGTAGAGCACACGACCATGTTACTCGATCACCTCGAGAATTTTGGTCTCAGGGTCAATTGGGCGAAGAGCTCTCTGTCTCCCAGTCAGAAGACTTCCTTCCTGGGCACAGAATTAGACTCGCTGTCAATGATAGCGCGGCTATCACCACAGCGCGCGGTAGGGCTCGTTCCGCTGCGGCGCGTCCATCCAGCTCAAGAAATTGCAGAAAATGCTGGGTCTCATGGCCTCAGCGTCATCAGTTCTCCAGCTGGATCTGCTCCGCATGCGCAGTTCTGGTTGAAAGCACGCGTACCGCACCAAGCATGGGCGTCCGGTTGACTTCGCCTCACGGTCAATCAGAAGTGCGTCACAGCCCTGAAACCGTGGAAAGCAGTCGACAGGTACCAGTCAGGTGTAAGCCTGGGGACTTCCTCGAGAATAAAAGTGGTGTCTACAGACGTGTCCACCTCGGGATGGGGGGCTCTGCTCGAGGGCACGGTCTTTTGCCCAGTGGTCAGAACGGGAAAAGCTCCTGCATTTCAACTGCCTCGAAATGCTGGCAGTAGAGAACGCGCTGACGCGCTTCTGTCCCCAAATAAAGGAAAACCACATACTAGTCTGCTCGGACAACATGTCAGTGGTGTCCTACATAAATCGCCAGGGCGGTTTCAGGTCCAGAAACCTGTAAAGGCTTGCAGAACGCCTCCTGGTATGGGCTCAGCGCAACCTGCTCGCTGAAAGCAGCGCATGTGCCGGGGCTCCTAAACATAGGGCCAGACAGACTGTCCAGGAACAACGTTCCGGCAGGCGAATGGTCTCTACACCCACAGACAGTACAACTACTGTGGAAGAAATTCGGCAGAACGGAAGTAAACCTGTTCGCGTCTCAGAACAACGCTCACTGGAATTTTTCTCCAAAAGCAGGGACGTGCTGGCCCACGTATGGCCCCGCCGTCATCTCTATGCTTTTCCCCCCATCTCTCTCCTACCTCAGGTGATAGAGAGGGTCAAGGAAAAAGGATGTTCAATACTGCTGGTAGCGCCGTTTTGGGAAAACCAGCCCTGGTTCCCAGCGCTGATGCAGCTGACGAGCACTGCACCGTGGCCGATACCAGTGAGGAGAGACCTTCTCTCTCAGGCCAGCGGCTCGATTTGGCATCCTCACCCAGAGCTGTGGTCCATTTATGTCTGGGCCACCAGCGAATATATGATGAACTCTCTAAAGGAGTATTAAACACGATCACGCAGGCTAGAGCCCCGTCTACGAGACGGCTCTATTCCTCAAAATGGTCTGTGTTTTAGGGTTGGTGCACAGCCCGCGGCTCGTCACCCACTGACTGTGGTGTGACGGAGGTGCTTTCCTTTTTACAAGAGCTGCTGGACGAGGGCAGAACCCCGTCCACGCTCAAAGTCTATGTGGCGGCCATAGCAGCGTTCTCGAGGACAACGCTAGGTCAGTCAATATGAAGGAACGATTTAGTCATCCGCTTCCTGAGGGGAGCTAGGAGACTGAATCCCCCCAGACCTCCCTCATTCCCCGTATGGGACCTTTCTGTTGTACTAGAGGCCATGAAAGGTGGACCATTCGAGCCTCTGCAGACGATTGATCTGAAATACCTGTCTCTTAAGACTGTGCTTCTGCTGGCTCTCGCTTCAGTAAAGCGCATAGGGGACTTGCACGCGCTCTCCGTGGGCGAGACGTGCATGGAGTTTGGACCTAATGACTCTAAAGTCATACTCAAACCCAAGCATGGTTACGTTCCAAAATCCCTCAACACACCGTTTAGGGCACAGGTCATCGCTCTGTCAGCCCTACCGGTTACTGACGAGGAAATGGACGCGAGCCTCCTATGCCCAGTCAGGGCATTACGAGCTTACGTGTCTCGCTCGTCTGCTTTTAGGCAGACAGAACAGCTTTTTGTTTCATTCTATGGGCGTCCCAAGGGACTGGCCGCGTCGAAACGGAGCCTATCCAGATGGATAGTTGATGCTATTGCGCTGGCATATGCTTCCAATGGCATGCAGTGCCCGCTGGGTGTCAGAGCACATTCTACGAGGGGCGTGGCCTCATCGTGGGCCTGGTCGAGTGGGATTGCCTTGCAAGATATTTGTACGGCGTCGGGCTGGGCCTCTCCGTCTACATTTATAAGGTATTACAACCTGGAGGTTCCCGCCTTACAGACCAGGCTGCTGTCAGTCTAGATAATCAGTGTTGTCTGACCTGATGCTATCAGCTCGGACTGCTGCGTCTACTGAGCACAGCTCTAGGGTCGACAGTGAAAGTAGTAGCACAAGATGTGCCTGGGCAAACTGTGCAAAGACCCACATTTCCACGTCAGTTCAGGCGTAACCCCGCCCTGTATGTACGATAAACTTAGCGTCTGAGCGACGCTGCACTATGTGGAAGAGTGCGGCTTTGCCCCTCCCTCTTCCCCGGACTCCCTGTGAGTTCTCTAGGTGATTGTGAACTATATGAACCCCGGGTTTTCACCCTTGGGTCTTTGGTGTCAGATCTAAGCATGCACGGCATTTTGCATTGGGTCCCCTAGCGTAAGATACTTACGCAGTATGAGAGACCTCTCGTAAGAGAACGTACCTAGAGAGGGAACGAGTACTGCGTATCTTGCCGTGCATGTGCACGCTCTGGTTGCTTCGATGATGAAAAACCAGATAATAGCTGCCTGCGAGCGATATTTATAGGCTTAGGCCACGCCCATAGTGGCGGGACATGACGCAGTGGGCGCGAAGCGTCCTCATTGGGTCTGACGTCACGCTAGGCCTTGCTCGATAGGTTGCTGCAGTTGCCGCAGAACAGCCAATAGGCGCGCAAGCTGTCTCGCCTATGTCTGTATGCTGCTGCAACGCGTTTTGCATCATTACAAAATTAAGGATAATTTTTGGCTTCAATATCTCGCGGAAAAGGATTTTCCCCTAGCGTAAGATACTTACGCAGTACTCGTTCCCTCTCTAGAGAGAACCGAGGTTACGTTAGTAACCGAGTACGTTTTCTTTGGTAAACCCAGAGTTTCTTTCGGTCTCCTCCCTCCTTTTTAAAGTGTAAGCAATGTTTAAATACCTCATTCATTCATGCTGCAAAAATGTTTTTTGTTTTTTTTTTAGTTAATTAGTTTTTAGTTTTTGGAATCTAATGCCGCGTTTCAGACAACCCGTAACCCGTGTTTTTCCGACCTTCTACCAGTGAAAGTGCAATGGCAGTCAAACCCGTGACTTCTCAGTTCCGAGTTCTGATGTGACATTGCCCGCGAAACAATAAAGTCAGCCCTAATGGGTGCAGTGTTTATACAAGTGGCACACGGTGGAAAAATAGAGCTGAGGACAATATAACGTTGCAATCAAAATAATAATAATATAAAAATAATAATAATTCATAAATGTGCCCAGGCAGTTTGGCGTGACTTGCCTGGAACGCTACAAAGTCGTGAGTCGTCTTTTGAAGTGGTGATTTACCAGTTAAAAAACCTGCCTGGACCGCAGCATAAATTTAGTGCATTTTTCTTAAAACAAGAAAAAAAAATATCTTAATGCAAATGTAAACGACCAAATACCTTATATGATTTTTTCTTATGTAGAAAATGCATCTTGTTTGAAGAATTTTGATTGGAAACAGCGTTTTTGCTGCATTCACTCATTACACATATTTTCATCATGCAGACACTGTCAAAGTGACAAAAACAGCATGTCCTTTTATACATAGGATTATTTTATTAATGTATACAGGATTATTTTGTTTTGTTTTGTTTTTTTATTATTTATTTTATTTTTTATTTTTTTTTGTCATATCCAAGTGCATGCTGCGTGTATTTATTTGAGCAGTAGCATTTTTAAACTGTAGACTGCACATTTGTACAGCCGCTGTATGCAGAGTGGTAAAGAAAGTGTGCCTTACTCTAACGCTCTTTATGAGCAACATTTGTTCTTTTGTTGGATTTTAATACTTGGTATTGTGGCCATCTTCATTTCCTCCGTTCTTCATTATTTTGCAAGCCTTCTTGCTGTTGGCTGAGTAGAAGTCAAATGTTAATTCCATTAATCTCATTAAGAAATGCAATTGGATTAGAGAGTATTTAAATGTGAAAAGAGCACTAGACTATGTGGAAAAAGCTGTTGCACACTGAAATAGACACTGAATGATATTTATTTAATATGTCATGTTTGTAAAGCCATGAAGTATACACCCATGACCCTTTTATGGTTAAAGCTTTACTTGATTGAATTATTTTTATACTTAATTTTTAGCTGTTTTATTTCATTTTTTTTTTTTTTTTTTTTTTGTCTGGGATACCATTAAAATTAATATAAGTTCAATAAGGACAGTTGCCCAACGGAAGCGTAGAGCTGCCACCCAGGTAAAAAAAAAAAAATCTGAGCTTTATCACGTTTGTACAATATACTTTTCACGTTCTTACAATATAATATCACGTTTGTACAATATACTTTTCACGTTCTTACAATATAATATCACGTTTGTACAATATACTATCACGTTCTTACAATATAATATCACGTTTGTACAATATACTATCACGTTCTTACAATATAATATCACGTTTGTACAATATACTATCACGTTCTTACAATATAATATCACGTTTGTACAATATACTATCACGTTCTTACAATATAATATCACGTTTGTACAATATACTATCACGTTCTTACAATATAATATCACGTTTGTACAATATACTTTTCACGTTCTTACAATATAATATCATGTTTGTACAATATACTTTTCACGTTCTTACAATATAATATCATGTTTGTACAATATACTTTTCACGTTCTTACAATATAATATCACGTTTGTACAATATACTTTTCACATTCTTACAATATAATATCACGTTTGTACAATATACTTTTCACGTTCTTACAATATAATATTATGTTTGTACAAAATAATTATCACGTTATTACGTGAAAACTTTATTGTTTAGGCTACATTTACCTGGTGCGATCAGAGCGTGAGAAAATGTCTAGTTTTACAGAATTAATTAAGTTCTATTTTATGCTTGGATTGAGAGATGGGGAAATTTTGCAGCTACTGATCAGCTTGGACAATGTTGTTATCAGCATGCGAACACTGAGAAGGAACCTAAAACGCATGGGGCTGTACAGGAGGAAGAATGAGTCTGTTCCGATGGAAGTGTCTGCATTTCTTATTGATCAGCTCGAGGGACACGGGAGGCTCCATGGATACAAACTACACCACCTGAATTGCATTCAAGCTGGTTATGTTGTCACTCAGAGTACTGTCCGACATTTACTGAAATATCTCGATCCTTATGGTGTTGAGCAACGACGCAAAAATCGTCTAATCCGACGGATGTATGTTAATCCTGGACCAAATTTCATGTGGCACGTCGACTCCTACGACAAACTGAAGCCCTTTGGAATCTGTATAAATGGAGCCATTGATGGGTTTTCGAGAGCTATGATTTGGCTTCATGCCTTTTCAACAAACAGTGATCCCAAAATCATTGCTGGTTATTTCATAGCAGAAGTTGAAAAGAGGGTTGGGACACCTTCCCGGATTCACTCCGATCTGGGAACAGAAAATGTCACAATGGCAGACATGCAAAGATTGTAGAGTATGGATCATAACGTCATTAACTGTTTTATTACTGGGTCTAGTAATCACAATCAGTTAATTGAAAGCTGGTGGGCCTTTCTGAGACGGCATCATGCTCAGGACTGGATGAATCGTTTCCAGGATCTAAAAGACAATGACCGTTTCTCTGGATGCTTTTTGGACAAGCAGCTCATACTGTTTACATGCCTAAACGTCATTGAGGTATACGTCCCATCCTTATACTTTCTCGTTTGTGTGCGTGAGTGTGTCTGCGCGTACTGTATATTGCATGTGTGTAAGTGTGTATATGTATGTGTGTGTGTGTGTGTGTGTGTGTGTGTGTGTGTGTGTGTGTGTGTGAGAGAGAGAGAGAGAGAGAGAGAGAGATAGAGAGAGAGGGGGGGGGGCGAGAGAGAGAGGTGGCGAGAGAGAGAGAGGGAGAGAGAGAGAGGGAGCGAGAGAGAGGGAGAGAGAGAGAGGTTCCGTGGTTACGATGGCAGTTGACAGCAAAAATATCAGCTCCTGATATTACCACTATTTTTGCCAGATAACGTATTTTTTTTATGATCCAAATCGTAATTAGATGATCGGACACATATTTGTGAACAACAGAGGCAGAAAATTACTAAGGTAAGACCTCTAAAAAGATCATCAAAAAAGATTTGTCAACTAAAAACCACATAGGCCTACAAATTTGTGACAACAAGCTTACTGCTAACCAAGCTAACATTCCGTGGCAGTTATGTCCATAGATATATATACATAGATGCCTCATTAGCGACTGTTTCTATGGGCCGTTATACGTAAGCCATCCGCCATTTCACTGCGGTCTACTTGACGTCATTCACCCATAGATCTCATAGTAATCACTGAAAATTCGAAAAGCCACAGTCCTGCACAGCCGTTGGTCTGCGAACCTACAGTATGGTGAATGACGTCAAGTGGACCGTTCCAAAATGGTGGACGCATCTACGTGCTTGGAGCGGCCCAATGCGGTATCTATGTATATATATCTATGGTTATGTCAGTTAAGAGCAACATGGGCCTATCTAAAGCAGAAGCATTTTTCAAAAATGAAGAGGAGCTAGAGATAATATATCCAGTAGAAGTTAAATCTACAAAAGACAAGAAAACGATGAAAGAGATTATCCTGAGAGAGAACCCAGAGATACTGTTATCTGACTACAGTGGACCAGAAAACAACATAGTCCGTTATAACCTGCTCTTCTTTACTGAACACCCATCAACCTGGCACACCACCCTCTGCTCGACCATGACATGTAAGAGAAAAGGAGGAATCAGCAAAGGTAGACAACTCACTCTAGAAGGAGAGAACGACACAAAGTTGATTGTGAATCTTTATCACGATGGCACTGTTATGGTCCAGGGACCAGAAACCAGCCTTAATGAATTTCAGAAGAACTTTAGTAACATTAAACAGGATGTTCAGAAGATTACGAAAGATCCTGAAATTAAGAGTCAAACAGCTAAAGTGCCCTGCACCCCATCAATTACCATCTCTGACACCAGCTCAAGAACGCCTCAAACACACAGACACACCAGCACTCCTGTGTCTCCTAAGATAAAGGCTTTAAGAGACAACATCGCTGAACTGGAGCATGACTTCTTCCTGTTTAAAGAGGAAACTAGCAACAACCTTCATCAGCTCCTGAACCAGACCAGCCACCACAGTATGCAACAACTTCAACAGCTCTGCTCTGCAGTCAGACATCTGGAGGAGGACAATCAGGAGCTGAAACAGGAGCTGAGGAGGGTGAAAGAGGAACTGGCCAGAAGAGAACAACACAGCCACACACTCGAGAGACTGCTGGAAGAGACCAGAAACCAGCTACACACGATTCAACAACAGCAGTGTATCAGCACACAAACCTACACCAACCCCACAATCACAACTCAACATCAGAGATGTATCAGTTCACAAACACACAACATCTCCACTACTGAATCATCCTCAAACTCGACTCAACAGCAGTGTGTCAACACACAATCTCAGAGCCCTTTCATCCCTGCAATCCGTCAGTCTCCTCAAGCCCATCAGAACTTTAGGAGGAAGGACAGCAGCATCAGCACTCAGATTCATCCCCCAGCTACAACATCATCTTTGAGCAATGGAAGAGAACAGAAGAGAAAAGACAACATCGTCATCCTCTGCGACTCTAACGGCCATCACCTTGACCCCAGACGACTGTTTCCGGGGAGATCAGTGAAGAAGTTCTGGTGTCCCACCTCACACTCTGCTTTAAGACTGCTGCAAGATGGTGCATTGGGTGCCCCGTCACACATCATTCTTCACACTGGGACAAATGACCTTAGTACCAGAAAGGTGGATGTTACTAAAGCCCTGTCCAATGTGGTGAAAACAGCTAGCAGAATCTGCCCCACAGCCAAAGTCATCATCTCTACCCTTCTACCTCGCAGAGACGTACCACAAAAGATCATAAACACAATGATGAATGTCCACATAGCCGACCATCAGCGCATCACCCATGAGCATCTGTATGACCACATCCACATTCATCGAGAGGGCATGAGACTGTTTGCAAAAACCATCAAGGAAACAGCCCTGAAACCCCCTCAGAAGACACTTTCTGATCAGGAGGAGAGGGTAAGACAGTTTCCCGGCAGACAGTCTGACAGCTACGCCGCTGTAGTAGCAGGAAGAGGTAGAACAGACACCAGCGACCTTAACCAGATTAAAAACATGCTGAAAATGATATGTGACAACCTGTTAGCTTAACTACTTACTGTCACAGTCCTGTCTGTTCATCTGGTCTCCCCCTGTCATTTTGTCATTTTTGGTTTCACCCTCATCAGCCTGTCATCCCCATCACCTGTGTTTAATTAGTCATCTGTGTCACCTGTGTTTAATCATCTAGTCACCCTTTAAAAGTCTGTTTGTATCTTCAGTTCTTGTCGGTCTTTAACGTTGGATGTTGTGTGTGTAAGTGTTCCTGCCTGATCCTGCCTGTTCCTGCATTGTTCTTCTTGAAGTATTATATAAAATATATTGTTAATTGTTAATCTTGTCTCTCGTCTCGTCTCGTCCTGCACACCACCCTGACAGAAAGACCGACCCAAAACAGTTCACGGCGTCTTCCCCTGCGTTTCTTTTCCGTTTTTTGAATCAGTGTTTGTTTTATCTTTTTTCCCTTATGGATATCCCTGCCGTCTGCATCATCCTGCTGGAGCAGGGGAACCGCTCTCTCGAGGACCACATAAGTGACTTTATGTACCTCGCGCCGATGACGCATTACCCGGACCGCTGCCTGTGCACATTCTTCCGTGCAGGACTTAACATCGCCACTAAAGCGCAGCTGTCCGGGGAGGGTCCTCGAGAGAGCCTCGCCGGTTACATCGAGTGGGTGCTGGTGTCCAGCAGAGCTTCGTTGACCGCGAAGGATGACACCAGCCCCACTCCAGACCCAGAACCCAGCCCAACATCACCCCGACAAGCGGAGTTGCAGCCCGAGCCCACCGACGATGGAGAGCCCGAGCCGAGAGCGACAGAGCCAGAGCCGGACCCATCGGACCAGGTGCGAGAGCCGACTGCAACATACGCGACGGTGGAGTATGACGTGGAGCAAGAGAGGGCAACAGAGAGCCCTGCCCACTGCACCACCACTGGGGGTGAGCTTGAGGACCATTCTGGGGACCTCATTGACTTCTCATCTGAAATATCCGTCTGTCCTGTCTTCCCTATCAGCCCAGAATTCCCACCCGCCCACCCTCTGTCATCCACACCCATGCCTGGGTGGCCGCCGCTGTCCCCTGACAGCCCCTCAGCTCATCCTCAGCCCAACACGTGTGCAGTGGGCTCGCCACGGGGCTGCCAGCTTCCATCGGCGTCTCGGCTGGAGGATCCCTCAGCTCCGCCTCCAGCCTCCGAGTCCAGGACTCCGCCTCGGCCCTTCGACCCCGCGGTTCCACCACGGCTCTCGACGCCCTCCTCTCCACCGTCGCCCGTCGATCCACCAGCTCCACCGGGCTCCATCGTCTTTCCGGCTCCGCCCTGGTCTGTCGTCACCCCATCGTCTCCTCCGGACTCTGCTCCTCCGGCTGTGCCTCATCACGCCGTCCCTCCGGCTCCTAGGGACTCCTCCTTCCTGCAGGCACAGCCTCCATCCTCTGTCGCTCCGGCTCCGCCGCGGATCTCCGGAACTCCGCCTCCGCCTCGGCCGCCAGAGCCTATTCCACCTTGGCCCTCCGGATCCTCGGCGTCACCCCGGATCATCGGCTCTCCGTCTCCGCCTCGGGCTCCTCCGCCATCTGCTCCGCCTCTGTCGGTCGGCCCCATGGAGTCGGCACGCCTTCCTCCACCATGGCTCCTCCCTCAGTCGGCTCCACCGTGGGCCGTCATCATGGCTGTGGTCTGGGTCAGTTCTTCCTGCTCCAGGTCCCTCCTGTTTCCTCCCTGGCTCCTCCCACCTTCGTCGCCCCCCTGGACTCTGTTGACTTTGTTTGTTGTCCCCCTCCAGGGGTGCCGTCCTCCGCCAAAGCCTCCTCCCACATGGACTCTGTTTTTTCGCCCCCCTTCTCTTTTTTGTTGTTCCCCACGGCGCGAGGACGCGCCTTTTCGGAGGGGGGTGTAATGTCACAGTCCTGTCTGTTCATCTGGTCTCCCCCTGTCATTTTGTCATTTTTGGTTTCACCCTCATCAGCCTGTCATCCCCATCACCTGTGTTTAATTAGTCATCTGTGTCACCTGTGTTTAATCATCTAGTCACCCTTTAAAAGTCTGTTTGTATCTTCAGTTCTTGTCGGTCTTTAACGTTGGATGTTGTGTGTGTAAGTGTTCCTGCCTGATCCTGCCTGTTCCTGCATTGTTCTTCTTGAAGTATTATATAAAATATATTGTTAATTGTTAATCTTGTCTCTCGTCTCGTCTCGTCCTGCACACCACCCTGACACTTACAGTGTGTCTGTAGTTAAATATTATTATTTCTTAATAACTCTAGTTGATGCATTTCTATTTCTATTTGATTATTTCATATTTGACAGTTATAACACTGATTCACCCATGATATTTATTTATTTTATGTATATCCTCTATACTTAATTTTGAACTGATTAATTTATATTTTAAAACACGATTTGGTCATGAATTCATACATTATTCTGGTAAATACAATACTCACCAATGACATCATTTAAAATAACATGTTATAATATTCAAGGGATGTTCTCTTCAGCTTTTGGAGAGAAAAGTACTAATCCTGATTTTGTTAATGCTGTACATAGTTCAGATATAATTATTTTACTTGAGACATGGAGTCGTTTATTTTCTTTACTATTTCAATGTATATTCAACAATATATTGTTGAAATAAAAGGTTGAATCACTCATTCTGTTCTCTGAGTACAATTTTAATTTAATGATTTGAATAAAATCATGAAGTTCTGAATTTTATTAGTGTTTCTTATTTCTGATAAAAAACTAGGGTAGTATTAAAAACGTAATTGTCTCAAAGTGAAAACAAAGTATAAAAGCAATATTTGATTCAAAATCACAGAAATATCGACGTAAATGAACAAAGAGCTTGTTAATGCATTGACAAAAACTAGGAAACAAAGCGTATGGGTCTAACAATTACAGTTGAATGTTAAACAAATTTCAATGAGAAAGAACGCAATTGTTCTGGTTTTAAAGTGTAACGCTATGAAAAACTTTAGCAACGTTTTGCACACAAATAAGGTCAAGATATCTAGCAATTGTAGGCATGCTCTGTACTATACCATTTCAAGGTAATGAACACTGCTACAGAGCTTGTCCTAGCGGCATTTAATGCAATATTTTATCAAATGTTGACACGGTGGACTGTTTGAGTGCTGTTCGTGTCTGTCACATTTAAGTTTTCATTGCTTACATGCACCTACCCTAAACTACCCAAAACCTGTAACTCTACCGTAATGATTTAAAAATACATATAAATGTAATGTCTGTAACAGACTTAAAACAAATATTTAAGCTAAACAAACATGTACAATCGTGAAACATTAAGAGAATAAGATATGGTAAAAAATTGCTTGCCGCATGTTTTCATAAAAAAGAGCAGATTACTAAGATATGGTGACAAAAACATGACTACATGACAACACATAGTTGCAGTTGCCCGTGTTTCCTGGAACAAAAAACCCTCATCCTAAAAGAATCATCCTTTTCGCTTAAAACAAGTGTGATTTATTTATTAATAAATAAATAAATGGTGTTACCACAACATCTTCAACATGTAACGTGTAACTTTGTGTTTTCAAATGAGATAGATGTACATGCAGCAGAGGAACGGTACGACTGAGACCTTTTGTCTCTTGACTGCTTCGTAGACAGACTGGGGAAAAAAGCATTTTTCTAAATTCATTTAATTCTCATATACTGTGCTTGTTCTAGTTTTCCTGTCTGAGACTAGTCTGAGAATAGTCTTCGTCAAAAACAATGGCAAAGGTGTACACTAGTGGGGGGACAATCCGAGTCAATATAAAAATCAATTTACAAGAGAGGATTTCAGTATTAGGTATTTGCTGATACATATTTCTTGCATAAAAGACAATGTCTTTATCCTTTTCAAGGGGATGTAGTATAATGTTATGTTTCTTAATTGCAATCACGTTACACCAAGGTGGCATAGTACCCCTGGCAAATCTTACAAAGGCTACTTAGACAGAAAAAAAAAACGTAGACGCTATTGCACATGGCCGATGGTTAGTACCCGTAGGTTTACTCCTTCAAGCGGTAATGTTGAAACAAGTGTTAAACTTTACTGATCCTGCAGCCTTGAGCACAATGGCAAGATATGTTTCAGTTATAATAGTAGTAAAAAACACTGAACCTTTACTTTTTGTGTTGACGGTTCATCGGATTATTATGGAGAAAACTCCTAAAAGTAATACTCATTTTGTCAACCACTCTCAGGTAGAGAGTGATTTTCTGAATTTCAATTTATTTATAATCACTGAATGTTGACGGCTTACATAGAGAAGGTCTCGTCTAAAGTCATATACAATCCAACAAACAAGATGTGAACAGATTTGTCCTGATTTCTGTATTCTGTATGCGTTATGATACCTTTCTTACATGATGTGTAACTGGTTTTATTGAATTTAGGTTGTTGCTTACAGTTTGTATAATAGCAAGGGGGATAAGGTTGACTCTATTACTCTACTCTAAATTGACCATAAACAGTTGAAACAAGCTCGGCTGATACAATTAGAAAAAGCTATATATATAAAATATGTTGAAGGATTAACATATCTCACCCGGTTCCCCGACGTTGGAACCTCATAGTAAAAATTTAAATGTTAAGAAGTAGGTATAATCTGGCTTTGATGAAAACATCACTTTCCTAAAAAACATTGTGTCTAACTTACACGGTAGCATGATTGCCGTTTTATCACGAACAGTGTTGACCGCACATTTATCAGACTGATAAAGTACCAGGTGTAAAAATTTGAATTTAAGTATGTGTGTTAAATAATTGAATAAACAGATTAAAACCGTGTATAATGGTGTTGTGTTTTGCGATTAGTTGCAAGCGTTCATGAGACGGGCTGTGGAGATTTCTCCTTACAATGGGAGTCTCGTATGTGTCAGAATGCCTTTTCATTTAGCTTTTTCAGAGCAACTGTATATTCTCAGGAGACCCCCAGAAAACACTCCTCACATGTGTTGTGTGATTCACGCGTAAAGTCAGTGAGAATTCAAAGAATGCATGTCTACGTAACATGAGATGTCTTTGGTGGTGTCTTTTCTCATATGTGACCCTGGACCACAAAACCAGTCATAAGGTAAAATTTTACAAAACTGAGATTTATACATCATATGAAAGCTCAATAAATAAGCGTTCTATTGATGCATAGTTTGTTAGGATAGGACAATATTTGGCCGAGATACATCTATTTGAAAATCAGGAATCTGAGGGTGCAAAAAAATCAAAATATTGAGAAAATCACCTTTAAAGTTGTCCAAATTAGGTCCTTAACAATGCATTTTACAAATCAAAAATTACATTTTGATATATTTACAGTAGGAATTTTACAAAAAATCTTCATGGAACATGATCTTTACTTAATTTCCTAATGATTTTTGGCATAAAAGAAAAATCTAAAATTTTGACCCATGCAATGTATTTTTGGCTATTGCTACAAATATACCCCAGCGACTTAAGACTGGTTTTGTGGTCCAGGGTCACATATGTAGTAACATCCCACAAGTTGTTGTTGAAACAAGCAATTTGAAACAAACCTGTGATCATTATGGGTAAAGCTCTCTCTTCAAAGACGTGACCATCAACATATGCTGACTGTCTACATATATTTTAGAGTAGATGAAGAATAGTATATTTTCAGTGAAGGCTAATTATCCCCGATATTTATTATGCTGATAAAGATCATTCAGAAGTATGAGTACAGCAATAATGATATTCAGATATTGGGCTCAAGATTTATATTTCTATATATTTTTTATTTATATAACCTTAAAAGCAGCAACATGTTTTTGAAATAAAATAACCATTACATTTTCTAAAAGATACAACTCAAAAAGGAGTGTGTATGAGGGGAATAAACATTGATGATTATGATTAAAATAAGAAACTTTATGAATCTAAAACGAATGGTGTGAAATAAATCTAATACAAATTATTCTTTAGTTGAAATTTAAGCAAGAACCACCGGACATTATGTGTAGGGAAACTCCTTTTCAAGGAGAACATCTGGTTTACTCATCACCATCACTAATCAGTCTGTTTGAGGGGTCTGGAGCATCAGTTTCACATTGGAGTTTATCCCTGGGAGGACCAAAGAGTTTTATTTATATTCCAACTTAAACATTTTTGCAAATATTTCATTCACAGAATGGATTTCAATGTTCGAAGAACATAATGTAAGCCATTTTTATGATTTTTATAAATTTTATAAAAGCCATGGAGATGTTTTTTTGTCATCTTTAAAAGAAGTGCATGATGTGTTTTATAAGTTCAAAAACCTAAATGTTGAATTCTTGTTTAAGATGTTTAAGATGTACGGTGAATGATTTGTTTAGCTGTAGTAACATGTTTGTGACCATGTTTTATATTTATGAGCACCTGAAAGTATTGTAAATGTTAATTTTAATAAACATGGAGATCGTCTTTAAAAAAGTGCATGATGTGTTTTATAAGTTCAATAAACTTAAATGTTGAATACTTGTTTGAGATGTACAATAAATGATTTGTTTAGCTTTAGTAACATGTTTGTTACTTTGATGTTTTATAACTTCAATAAACTTAAAAATATAAAATGAACGTTGTATAATGATTTGTTTTGCTCTAGTAACGTTTGTTACTATGTTTTGTATTTATGATCGCCTAAAAGTATTGTAAATGTTTATTTTTATAAACATGGAAATGTTTAGTATCATCTTTAAAATAAGTGAATTATGTGTTCAGTAAACTTAAATGTTGAATACATGTTTAAGATGTACGATGAATGATTTGTTTCGATGTAGTAACATGTTTGTTACTTTGATGCCTTAATTATAAATGTATTACCATCTTTTTTTAACCCTCTGGGGTCTGAGGGGCTTTGGGAACTCTACTGATGTTTTGTCCTAACCTGACATTTGTGTGTTTCCAGCACCTTAAAACATATTTATGTTTATGATTATACTTTATTCAGCACAAATCGTGCTACAATAATACGCACGCAAGCGTGATCGTACATGTTTGTGTTTTGAGAAAACAAACATTTTTGTGACAATATTTTTCATGTTTTTATTTTGTCTTTTGCTTGAGTCACTTTTTAGGTTGAAATGTTTATAGGACTTATTAGATCACAAATTTGTTTACTGATTTGGACATTACATTGATATAACAACGTAAATGTGATTTATGATGAAATGTCTTGAGTCCTACTATAATAATTTAAATGACTTACAATATTTTATTACAAATGGAAGTGTGTTGAACTTTTTGTGTGATGGGTAGGTGTTCACTTTGTACAGTACAAAAACTTTATAAAAATATACTAAATAATATTTATTAAAAAATATATATAGAAAGTTTACTGTGATTGGGTTGGTTAAGGGGTTGATACAATATCAAACTGACATGTCCAGGGGCCTCATTTATAAAGACTTGCGTAGAAACCATCCTTGATTTTATCTAAGAACTTTTCTGATTTGATCGTAAGAGCGATTCAGAGAAACGAACGTACCACGAAATCCATGCGTACGCCAGTCATTCGGTTATAAATCACAAATGATCGTGGAATTGTGTGCAGCTGAATGTTCCGCCGTCGAAACGCCTCTGCTTAATTAATTAACATATAAAATGAGCTCATTCCTAAAGCAAAAACTCTGTGACAATGGCAAGTAAAAAGGAGTGCAAGAAATCAAATTATAGTGAGGCTGAACTATCTGCAATACCAGGCATTACCACAAGGAAACGGTCGTACACCAAGCTGGAATCTGACGTGGAGATAAGTACTTTTCCACGTCAAAGACGTTTTTTATAAATCTGTACTTTGAGGTGGAGTTGATCGTACGAACACTCTAAGATCAAATCAGTGCGTAAGAAAGTTTTATAAATGAGGCCCCTGGTCCTCTGACATGCCCAGGCATGTCCAGGCATAATCCTTATGGTTTGGTCTGTTTAAATACATTTTTCCCTTTACTTATTTTGACATTGCTGGCTCCCCATTACAATACTTACCGCTACCTAAAAACTAGCGTAAATGTTTTGCTTTGTTTTATATCATGTGTGATCACACCGTTTATATTCATTTCTTTTTAAAGAAGAGAATAAGACTTGAAGGACTGAATGTGTGTTTCTGTACATGATTGAGTTACACCGTTGAGGCCCAAGTGTTATCATTTATATTTTTAAAACATTAAAGACTTTGTTGATATACTTCATCGTGCGGTTATGGATAAAATAAGAAACTAACATGTTTGATGTGAAATAAATTATGGTTAAGCTAAAATATAAGCAATAGCCATGCGGAATACGTTGCATTATGTTTATTTAAAGTAACTATGAAATAAATGTGTTACATTTAAAATGTTTGCAAACCCTCTCTTTCACACAGTAATCCGATCCTCAGATTTCTTCAAACAGTGGTATAGCGCGAGAACAGGCACTAGAACTAATTCGGACCCACTGTGAAAATGACATGAATGGGTGTGAGCAGGGGCGTCGTAGTTGGGTGAAAAGGGGGACTAAATTACCAGGGCCCCAAGTGGGGGGAGGGCCCCTGAGGAGTGAAATTTTATTTTCCTTTAAATATAATTTTAAGATCACAATAAATGTTGTTAACTAATGTAAATCAGTGATGCGCGGGTCAATGTATAAACAACCCTAATCCGACCGACGTTTTCAACTAACGCAACTCGGACCGCAAAAAAAAAAAAAAAAGAAAGAAAGAAAGAAACTATTGTACCCGACCCGCTTCCTGTCTAATATTTGCGACTGACACCAGCGATTATATGCGGCTATATGCGGTGGAGATGCGTTCACTGTCAAACATCATTTGGCATTAATTAGGTAATTTTGTCAAAATAAATGTTCTTGATTACAAGAAAAATACAGATTGTTCTTGTTGTGATTTATTTTGTCTTTCCTTTATGTCAGTGTGTCACAACCCTGTCTGTCATTGGTTTCACCCATTGTCTTCCCCTGCCATTCTGTTGTCATTTGGTTTAGCCCTCGTCACCGTCATCTGTTGCACCTGTCCTTGTAATTATTAGTCATCTGTGTCACCTGTGTTTGATAATGAGTTACCCTTTATAAGTCTGTCTTTGAGTTTAGTCTTTTGTCGGTCTTTAACGTTATCTGGATGTGTGTGAAAGCCCTCTGTGTTCCTGCCTGTTCCTGCCTTGTTCTTCTTGGAGAATTCTATTAAATTTATTGTTGATTGTTAATCTCGTCTATCGTCTCGTCTCGTCCTGCACACCCGCGTGACAGAAAGACCGACCCAAAAAAATTCACGGCGTCTTCCCCTGCGTTTATTTTCCGGTTTTTTTGTATCAGTGTTTAGTTTATTTATTTATTTTCCCCGTCATGAATGATCCCGCCGTCCTCATCCTCCTCCTGAAGCAGGGGAACCGCTCTCTCGAGGACCACACCAGAGACTTTATATTCCTCGCCCCGTTTACGCACTACCCGGACAGTTGCCTATGCACGTTCTACCGCGTGGGACTTAATGATAACATCCAGAGGCAGCTGTCCGGGGAGGGTCCTCGAGAGAGCCTCGCCGACTACATCGAGTGGGTGCTGGTGTCCAGCAGAGCTTCGTTGACCGCGAAGGATGACACCAGCCCCACTCCAGACCCAGAACCCAGCCCAACATCACCCCGACAAGCGGAGTTGCAGCCCGAGCCCACCGACGATGGAGAGCCCGAGCCGAGAGCGACAGAGCCAGAGCCGGACCCATCGGACCAGGTGCGAGAGCCGACTGCTACATCCGCGACGGTGGAGTGTGACGTGGAGCAAGAGAGGGCTACAGAGAGCCCTGCCCACTGCACCACCACTGGGGGTGAGAATGAGCAACACTCTGGGGACTTAATAGACTTTTCCACAGAACCACTGGCCTCCCTGAACTTCCCACCCACCCGCCCTCTTCTGCCTATGCCTGAGTCTCCGCTGGTCCCGTCCAGCCATCCTGAGTCTCCGCTGGTCCCGTCCAGCCATCCTGAATCTCCGCTGGTTCCGTCCAGCCGTCCTGAATCTTCGCTGATTTCGCCCAGCCTTCCAGAATCTCCGCTATCACCTGTCAGTCCCCCTGCTCACCCTCAGTCATCCACCTGTGCAGTGGGCTCGCCGCGGGACTGCCAGCTTCCATCGGCGTCTCGGCTGGAGGATTCCTCAGCTCCGCCTCCAGCCTCCGAGTCCTGGACTCCGCCTCGGCCCTTCGACCCCGCGGTTCCACCACGGCTCTCGACGCCCTCCTCTCCACCGTCGCCCGTCGATCCACCAGCTCCACCGGGCTCCATCGTCTTTCCGGCTCCGCCCTGGTCAGTCGTCACCCCATCGGCTCCTCAGGACTCTGCTCCTCCGGCTGTGCCTCGTCGCGTCGTCCCACCGGCTCCTTGGGACTCCTCCTTCCTGCGGGCACAGCCTCCATCCTCTGTCGCTCCGGCTCCGCCGCGGATCTCCGGGACTCCGCCTCCGCCTCGGGCGCCAGAGCCTGTTCCACCTTGGCCCTCCGGATCCTCGGCGTCACCCCGGATCATCGGCTCTCCGTCTCCGCCTCGGGCTCCTCCGCCATCTGCTCCGCCTCTGTCGGTCGGCCCCATGGAGTCGGCACGCCTTCCTCCACCATGGTTCCTCCCTCCGTCGGCTCCACAGTGGGCCGTCATCATGGCTGTGGTCTGGGTCAGTTCCTCCTGCTTCAGGTCCCTCCTGTTTCCTCCCTGGCTCCTCCCACCTTCGTCGCCCCCCTGGACTTTCATGACTTTGTTTGTTGTCCCCCTCCAGGGGTACCGTCCTCCGCCCAAGCCTCCTCCCTTATGTACTCTGTTTTTCCGCCCCTCTTGTTTTTTCCACGGCGCGAGGACGCGCCTTTCCGGAGGGGGGCGTGATGTCACAACCCTGTCTGTCATTGGTTTCACCCATTGTCTTCCCCTGCCATTCTGTTGTCATTTGGTTTAGCCCTCGTCACCGTCATCTGTTGCACCTGTCCTTGTAATTATTAGTCATCTGTGTCACCTGTGTTTGATAATGAGTTACCCTTTATAAGTCTGTCTTTGAGTTTAGTCTTTTGTCGGTCTTTAACGTTATCTGGATGTGTGTGAAAGCCCTCTGTGTTCCTGACTGTTCCTGCCTTGTTCTTCTTGGAGAATTCTATTAAATTTATTGTTGATTGTTAATCTCGTCTATCGTCTCGTCTCGTCCTGCACACCCGCGTGACACAGTGATTCTACGCGAGTAAATGTGATCAAGAATTATTTTATTTCGATCTACAGTGTAATAAGAGTTTAGAAAAAGATTAGCCTATAGCCATAAATAATATATATATATAGGCCTATATATATATAT
>NC_133361.1:17180243-17227407 GCF_049309525.1 Garra rufa
CTCTGGCTGTCCCTTCCTGGTCAGGTCTGTCAGAGGGGCGGCTATAGAGGAAAAGCCGGGGATAAAGCACCGATAATAACCCGCCAACCCCAAGAAGGCACGTACCTGCGACTTGGTGGATGGCTTAGGGGCATCCATAATGGCTTTGACCTTGTCCTCCTGAGGCCGGATGAGTCCTCTTCCCACTTTGAAGCCGAGGTACCTGCCTTCGTTCATGGCTAGGTGGCATTTGCGGGGGTTGGCGGTTAGTCCAGCCCGGCGAAGCTCCAACAGCACCCTGCGCAGCCGCTCCAGGTGGTCTTCCCACGCCTCCGAGTGGATGACCACGTCGTCGAGGTACGCTGCGGCATAGGCCTGATGGGGACGGAGGATTACATCCATTAGTCGTTGAAAGGTGGCGGGGGCCCCATGCAGGCCAAAGGGGAGAACCCGGTACTGCCAGTGCCCCGAGGGCGTCGAGAAGGCCGTTTTGGGCTTGGCGTCGGCCGAGAGGGGGACTTGCCAGTAGCCTTTGGTGAGGTCGAGTGTTGTGATGTACCGAGCCCTCCCCAACCGTTCCAGGAGCTCATCCACTCGGGGCATGGGGTAGCTGTCAAAGTCGGAGATGTCGTTTAGGCGTCGGTAGTCATTACAGAACCTCAGGGTGCCGTCGGGCTTCGGGACCAGGACAATCGGGCTGGACCACGGGCTCCGTGATGGTTCTATTACCCCCAGCTTGAGCATCTTTTGGACTTCCGCCTCTATAGCCTGCCGGCGGGCCTCTGGGACTCGGTAGGGCCGTTGCCGGACGAGGACGCCCGGAGGGGTGCAGATGTCGTGGCTTAGGACATTAGTCTGGCCGGGGCTGTCGGAGAAGACGTCCAGGAACTGACCGACCAGGTGCCGCAGCTCCGTCTTCTGTGTGGCTGACAGGTTGGGATTGACATCTACAACCGCGGGATCTTGGGAGGCGAGGGCGGCGAGCTGGTCCCGGTCCCCGATCCACTTCTTCAACAGGTTAACGTGATATAATTGGTTTACTCTTCTTCGGCCGGGTTGTCTTACCCGGTAGTTAACTGGGCCCACTCGCTCCTCAATCGTGTAGGGCCCCTGCCACTGGGCCAAGAACTTGCAGGCTGCGTTGGGGACCAGGACCATCACCCTATCTCCAGGTTGGAACTCCCGCGGTTGGGCCGCCCGGTTGTAGAGACGTTGCTGGGCCTGTTGGGATTTCACCAGGTGTTCCCGGACTAACGGCATGACCCGGTCGATCTTCTCCCGCATGTCTCGGACGTGCTCGACGACGGTCCGGTAGACTGCCGGCTGCTGCTCCCAGGCTTCTCGGGCTACGTCGAGGAGGCCACGGGGTTGCCGGCCGAAGAGGAGTTCGAAGGGAGTGAACCCTGTGGAGGCCTGTGGTACCTCCCGGATGCCGAACAGCACATAAGGCAAGAGCAGATCCCAGTCCTTTTTGTCTTCGGCGGCCACCCGTCGCAACATCTGTTTTAAGGTCTGGTTGAACCTCTCGACGAGCCCGTCGGTCTGGGGGTGGTAGACCGAGGTCCTCACTTGCTTTACCTTCAGCAGCCGGCAGAGGTCAGCCATTAGCCGGGACATAAAGGGGGTTCCCTGGTCGGTCAGTATCTCCGACGGTAGACCCACCCGGCTGGAGAGCAGGAACAGCTCGCGAGCGATGGCTTTGGCGGTGGCTTGGCGGAGGGGGACTGCTTCTGGGTACCGGGTGGCGTAGTCCACGATAACGAGGATGTGCTCGTGTCCCCGGCCAGACCTCGGCAACGGCCCCACGATGTCCATCCCGATTCGCTCAAAGGGCACCCCGATGATGGGTAATGGAATCAGCGGGCTGGGGGGAGGTTTTCTGGGTGACGTGCGCTGGCACGTAGGGCAGGCCTGGCAAAACCTCCTGACCTCGGCCTCCAGGCCGGGCCAGTGGAATCGATCCCGAATCCGTTGCGTCGTGTTTTGGGCTCCCAGGTGACCAGCCATGGGGTGCGAATGTGCCAACTCTAGGACCAGCTCCGTCTTGGTCTTTGGGACGACCAGCAGGTGTTTGACCTCCCCCCGTCGCTCCGCGACGCAGTATAGCAGACCGTTCTGGACGACGAAATATGGGAGAGGGTGAGGTGCCGGGAGGACTTCCTTTCCCTCCAGGATGCGGACCTGTCGCCAACAGTGCTTCAGCCGGTCGTCCTCCTTCTGGGCGCGGCCAAAGTCTCCCCCGCCCGTAACCTGCCGGAAGACATCATGGAAGAGGTTAGTATTACGGGAGGGGGACTCACCATCTCTCCCACTGTCGGTTGTCAACAGGTTGGTATGGCCTCGAGATCCCCGCGACGGCGGCCGATGCTGGTGGTGCCGAGGACGAGGGGACCGGGCAGCTTCGGCGAGGGCAGCCTCCAACCCCGGCCAGTCGCGCCCCAACAGCAATGGGACCGGCAGGTCGCTTACGACTCCGACTTCCAGGGTCCAGGCTTTTCCATCCCTACGAAAGGTAAGTAGACTTGTAGGTACCTGACGGGTGTCACCGTGGACACACGTGATAGGCATCGTTGACTTGGGGGCTGGCCGGGGTTCTAGGGGTCCGGGCCTGGCGAGGGAGACTGAACTTCCGGAGTCGAGGAGGGCCCGATACCGTCGTCCTCGAATCATGACGAAGGTCGTGGGGGCTCCTGGTGGCGTTTCCCGGTGCACCACGCAGCCGGTCATCCAGGCTTTGGGGGTCGGTGATGGTGGATCGGTGGGCATTGGCTCGTCGCGGGGACTGGGCGGTCTGTATACTGCGCGGGGGTGCGCCTCTGGCGTGCGTCGCTCCTGGTTCACCCTCCGGGGGAAAGGCGGCGCTCGCTCCCCGGCCTCCCGGTGGAAGGCTGCGTCCGCCAGCTCCACGGCGTCAACCAGCTCGGCTAGAGTTCTTGGACCCTTCATCCCGGCCGCCTGCTTCATTGAACGCGGTAGCGCTCTCAGCACCCGGTCGACTACTACTTTCTCGACTACCTGGGCCGGAGATGGCGAGTTCTCTAGTAACCAATGCTCTGCTAACCGCATCAGATCGGCTATTTGAGCGCGAATTGGCAACCGTGCTTTAAACTCCCAGTCATGAAAACGCTGTGCAGCCGCAACGGCTGAAAGCCCCAAACGCCCTAAAATTTCTCTCTTTAATTCACTATAGTTATTTTGTGCTGCTGCTGGCAATGAAAAATACGCCCGTTGGGCCTCACCAGAAAGCAGCGGTGCCAATATCTCCGCCCAAATTCCTCTCGCCCAACCCTCTGTGCGAGCGACAGACTCAAACATTTTGAGGTAAGCCTCAATATCATCATCTGCGGTCAGTTTAGGTAGTAGTCGAGCGGCGGCGGCGCGGGGGTCCGGCAGCGGGACGGTGTGAGCAGCCGGGGCACGTAGTTCTGCCAAATATCCTTGAATCTGTCCATGTTGCTCCGTCAACAGTTCAAAGCATTGCTGCTGGCGGACGCTAACCTCGGTGAGTTGTTTGACCAGTTCTTCCATGATCTCGGGGAGCGGCGCGCCCTGAAAAAAACAGAACCGGAAGTGAATGGGGGCAAGATGGCGGTGTAAACAAACAGTGAGTCTTGCTCGTCGGTGTTCTCAGGCCCGGAAACTTGCCCGCATTCTCCACCACCTTGTGGCCGGGCGGGGAACAGCACGACAAGACAAGACTTTTAGTTGAGCCCCGGAGGGTGAGTTTATTGAACAGACTTAAGTGAAACGGTGAAGTGGCAGGTGAATGTGCGTCGGTGCTCCGTGAGAGGTGAAGTCCTTGTCGTGCAGAATTCCCCAGGAAGGTGCAAGCAAACGGGTAGGTGCTTGAAGGTGAGTTCGCGGTGGTGGCGGTGTCCAGAAGTGACGGTGGCCAATCGTTCACGGCGAATCTGTAGGGGGAAATGAGAGCAGAGAGCAGGTAAGCTTCAACCTCATCGGAGATAGTTTCTCAGTGATCTGTGGTGAGCAACCGGCTTTTGTAGGGGCGGCGTCCGTGAACGATTGGTCCGTGGTGATGAGGTCCAGGTGTTTGGCGTGAGTTGCCAGGGCGACGCTGATTGTGCCTCGGGACTCCCGCCACAATATATTTATACTTTATAATTGGTACTCATTTTATAATTGTTGTTGTTGTACGGTTTTCTCGGGGCCCTAGTCAGGTCTTCCATAGTCTCTTTGTCCCATTCCCTCTCAGGAGTTTTAGGTGAGTGTATCGCGTCCATGTCTATGTATTTCACAGCTCTGATGCTCCACAGATATGATGGGGAAGCCCTATTTATCTTTGATGAACGCAACCTGACACCCTGTGATACAACACGGATGCGGGGCTAGACCGTAAAATCGCCAAAACATTCTTCAAAGCTTCATTCCTCACCCAACACCGGGACGGTCACGCACAGCCGCTGTATTTCCTCCATCCTGATGACAGCCAAACACCGGATGGTCACGCAACAACCCATAAAACCCTCAGAAGTTCATCCCGCACCTGGGTATGCATCTCATAAATTTGCTTCAACAACCCATAAACCTGTCAGAAGTTCATCCCGCACCTGGTAAGCGTCTCGTAAATCCTCTCAACAAACCATAAACCTGTCAGCCGTTGACGTCGCACCTGGTCAATCCATCAAAACAAGGTCAGTAAAGTTCACGAGGTCACCGCAAGATCAAACACGAGGTCATGCACTACGTGGGTGGGCACCGTGGGAAAGGGCGGGGGAGGGGAAAGGTCAAAAGGTCAAAGCCATCAATCATCTTTTGACAGGCGGTGTAGGATTCAGACTACTCAGGTCTCTTGCATGGCTTTAACCCGGGTGTCGTAAGCCTCCCCTCCCAAAGTCTCATCTATCCCAACCTTCAATCTGCTCTTACCGAACCCGAAACAATCGACATCTTAATTAAAAAAGAAATAGAAGAAAATTTCATGATCGGCCCCTTTTCTGTTCCGCCTTTTGATGTTTTTCGAGTAAAAAACGCCTCATAATCGATCTCTCATCCCCACATAATTCCCCGCTCCCAAGTATTAACAGCCTCATTCCACTTGAAGAATTTTCTCTCCACTATCACGACATCGATCAAGCCATCACCCTGATTAAAGAAGCAGGTCGTGGCGCTTGACTGGCCAAAGTCGACATTACTTCTGCCTTCAAAGTCATGCCCATCCACCCCGACTACTGCCATTTATTCGGAATCCGCTGGCAGGAAAAATTTTATTTTTCCGTCCGCCTCACATTCGGCTGTCGAAGCAGACCTAAAATTTTCGATATGTTGTCAGAGGCGATTTGCTGGATCCTCTCTAACAATTACAATCTACCGTTCCTGGTTCATCTCCTGGATGATTTTTTAATTATCTCTCCCCCCGAATCCCTTCCAAACGCCCATCTCACGACAACCCAAAAACTCTTTGCCGAACTAGGGATCCCTCTCGCACAAGAAAAAACCACAGGTCCTAACACTTACATCGCATTTTTGGGCGTCAATCTAGATTCCCAAAAATTTCAGGCTTCCCTTCCTAAAGAGAAACTCGACAGGACCACTTTGGTAGCCTCCTCTCTCTTAACCGCCTCCAGCTGCTCCAAACGCGAGCTTTTATCCATACTAGGCCACCTGAATTTTGCGATGCGCATTATTCCGCAAGGCCGCCCCTTTATCTAGCATCTCCTCTCCCTCGCGTCCTCCGTTCACGCGCTAGAAGATCAGACATACTTAAATGACTCATGCCGTAACGAACTTAGCCTGTGGATATCCTTCCTGAAACAATGGAACGGCTTATCTTTTTTCTACAAAAATCTGGTTTCCTCCCCAGTCGACATTCAGTTATTTACCAACGCCACCCCCTCCATCGGGTTCGGAGGTTTCTACCACGGCCAGTGGTTCGCTTCCACATGGCCCCCCCAGCTAACAGACTTACCGCAGCACTTATCGTCTTCAGCGCTATTCAAGCTGTACCCTCTAGTCGTCGCTGCCGCTCTATGGGGTAAAGAATGGTCAGCTTCTAGTATAATCGTGCATTGCGACAACGAAGCCACCGTGCATTGCATTAATCAAGGTCGTTCCCATTTTTCCGCATTAATGCCCTTAATAAGACGGCTGATCTGGATTAGCTCGTGACCAATTCATCATGACTGCTCATCACATCTCTGGCTCAAAAAATGTAATAGCTGACTCTCTCTCTCTCGCTTTTCCTTTCAGAAATTCAGAGCACTGGCTCCGGAGGTGGATTCTCTCCCAACCCCAGTACCTCCCTGTTCAGAGCTGATATTCCCTTAAATCATCCTCTGAGACCTCTCCTAACAGCATCTTTGGAATCCATCTTACAAGCCGTCTCCCCCAACACACTTCAGTCATACCTAACAGCGTGGAAATGTTTTAAAACTTTCCACTGCGCCCATAATCTAGCGTTCCCAGATTTTTCCCTGTTAGCCATTACCTCCATCATCACTTACCTCAACATCATTAAAAACCTCCAGATCAGCTCAATCAAAGGATACCTAAGCGGGATACAATTTTTTCATAAGCTCATATACGGCTCACTTTCACCCAATATATCCAATTCCCAGACATCAAAGGTATTCAAAAAACCCACCCTACCCGCCCCGAAACCCGCCAACCTATAACCATGAAAATTCTAACTAAATGCGTCTCTACTCTCCGTAAAGATTACCAATCTTTACACATCGCCCGTACCTTAGACGCCATGTTCATCCTGGCCTTCTTCGGCTTCCTCAGATGCTCTGAACTCACTACCACATCCATTTTCAACCCGAACATGCACCCAACCATCTCCGACCTAGCAGTGCTAGATGATGAAGTTATTTCCTTCTTCATAAAGCAAAGCAAATCAGACCAATTAAAGAAAGGCCATTTTATCTATATATTTAATCTCCAGTCGCCCATCCAACCATTCCAAACCCTCCTAGCCTTCCTCCAGCTCAGAAGATCCCAATCAAAAAATCCATCTGACCCCCTTTTCACAGACGTCTTCAACCGTCCTGTCTCTCGATTCTGGTTCCAAAAGCATCTCAAGGCGGTGCTGCTTCTATCAGGTACCCCAGCTGATAACTTCTCTAGCCACTCCTTTCGAATAGGTGCAGCTACAACAGCAGCCCAAAAAGGTGTCAGAGCAACAAATCCAAACACTGGGGCGTTGGTCATCGGACGCTTTCAAGAGTTATATCCGAACAGACAGATCCCATATCAAAAAAGCCCACCAGGCCCTCATCAATTGATTTAGGTGCTGCCGCAGAAGCACTCCCCCCCCCCCCCGCCCCTTTTTTTCCCACTGCCGCAGCAGTCCCAGCTTCCGCAGAAGCCCCCCCTTTTTCCTCACTGCCGCAGCAGTACCAGCTTCCGCAGAAGCTCCCCTCCCCCCTTTTCCTCACTGCCGCAGCAGTCCCAGCTTCCGCAGAAGCACCCCCCCCCCTCTTTTCCTCACTGCCGCAGCTGTCCCAGCTTCCGCAGAAGCACCCCCCCCCCGCCCTTTTCCTCACTGCCGCAGCTGTCCCAGCTTACGCAGAAGCACCCCCCCGCCCTTTTCCTCACTGCCGCAGCAGTCCCAGCTTCCGCAGAAGCACTCTCCCCCTTTTTTCCTCACTGCCGCAGCAGTACCAGCTTCCGCAGAAGCACCCCCACTGCCGCAGCAGTACACGCTCCCGTAGGAGCACCACCCCCCCTTTTTTTTCTCATATTTTGCCTTAGCAGTCCCACTGCTACAATCATCAAGCATGCCTTCAGCCAAAAAACTAAGCACCTTTGGGGGGGTTACAGCGGTTTTCCCTTGGCTGCTGTCCTGCGATCTTTTAGCCTTTTGGGGAGCTATTGGGTTCGGGTCGATTGCCGAGCTGGGACCCTCTTTCCCCGGGCAGGGGGAGTGCCCCGGGCTCGGGAACGAATTTCGAGCTCGGAGCCCTCTCCCGGACAGCACGCCAAATACGCTTAACCATATATGCTATCCTTTTACTCTGTTTATTATCAGTAAGTGGGAACTCGTGAAGTGACGTTTTATAAACTAATTTCGGGAGGAGCACGCACAGATAATTAACACGGCCAATGCATCATCAGTAATCACTCCCTATCCGATCAGTGTTAAGGGAATCACTATAAATAATCAAGGCAGCCTTACCTTCCTATCTCTCATTTCAACATCCCTCCACCACCCCGTCTCCTCTCTATAGGGGGAAGCTATTGGGTTCGGGCCGATTGCCGAGCTCGGACCCTCTCCCCGGGCAGGGGGAGTGCCCCGGGCTCGGGAACGAATTTCGAACTCGGAGCCCTCTCCCAGACAGCCCGCCAAATACGCTTAACCTTATACGCTATCCTTTTACTCTGTTTATTTTCAGTAAGGGGGAACTTGTGAAGTAATTATGAGAAATGCCCTTTATTTCACTTGAACCCCTGCCCCTCAAAATGTCTGTGCGCGTCCCTGCGCACACTGTCATGGTCTTTGTCATTACACTGATTCACCTAATAGTGTATTCACCTTTCACTCCTGCTTCATGGTTGCATTGTCTTTTGTCTTCTGTGGATTTTATGTTCTTGATCCTGGCCTTTGACCTTGTTTTATGTTTTGCCCAGTTTATGTTTGAGTTTATGTTCAGTTACGCCGTGTTGGCCTTTTGTTTGTTTGTTATTATTTTCATTAAAAATTCACTTACCAGCACCTGGACCCAGACCTCCTTTCTCGCACGTGACACACACTTACTGCAGAATACAAAAAAGTTATATTAACCTCCTTCAACAATTTGGTTTATTACATCTGGGATGACAGTTTTCTAGTGTTAATAATCACTGAAATCCAATGCCTGGATCTGTGTCTTTTTGTTGTGCTGGAAAGAAAAGGATTACCTATCAGATAAGACTGAACTTTATCATACATGCTTCCTGTTTATTGCACCACCTTACCTGCTGATTTATGTTGGAAGCTTCTGAGTTCCTTGAATAAATAACTCGTGATTGAAAACTTGCTTTGCCTTTTCTAAGTATAACACCATTTTAGTAACAATGTGGCATCAGGAAGATTTGTTGGGTTGCTAATCCCACTACTTTTAAAGCTAACCATTATCATTTCTTACAGTAGGTTCAGGGCTGGCCCGTGGCATTTAGAAAAAAATTCTAGAAGCACAGCTGATCCCTGTTGCGCCAAAATGTGTGTGTGTGTGTGTGTGTGTGTGTGTGTGTGTGTGTGTGTGTGTGTGTGTGTGTGTGTGTGTGTGTGTGTGTGTGTGTGGTGTGTGTGTGTGTGTGTGTGTGTGTACCTGGTATTCATCACATTGTGGGGACCAAATGTCCCCACAAGGATAGGAATACCAGTAGATTTTGACCTTGTGGGGACATTTCTCAGGTCCCCATGAGGAAACAGGCTTATAAATCATGCACAATGAGTTTTTTTGATGAAGTAAAAGTATGCACAATCTCCTGTGAGGGCTAGGTTTAGGTGTAGGGTAGGTGTAGGGCGATAGAAAGTACGGTTTGTACAGTATAAAAACCATTACGCCTATGGAATGTCCCCATAAAACATGTAAACCCAACATGTGTGTGTGTGTGTGTGTGTGTGTGTGTGTGTGTGTGTGTGTGTGTGTGTGTGTGTGTGTGTGTGTGTGTGTTTGTTTTTGTAGAGGTATAAAGTCAAGCAGTTCTGTATTGTTTTATTTTTTAATTGTTATTCATTTTATTACTTAGCATTTATTAAGTATATATATTAAGTTATTCCTCTAACATAAACTAAAGTGTATAATGTGTAAGGATGCCCATTTAAATGTCGCTTAGAAATGTATACACTGGCGGGTGGCACGAGGGGGTGATAGTGAGCCGCAGGGAGTTTCGCACATTTATGAAAAGTCACACTGCCGGTCATTTCAACACTACGAAATTGTGTCTAATTTCTTGTTGTGTTTATTAATTTTGCAGTGTGACAGCAATAAAAGACTTTAAATGCCACCAGAAAATTCCACCTCTTCTGTGTGTGCAACATTTTCTTCAACATTTTTTTTCTTCAATAATAAGCTACTATGAATTTAAAATATTACAAAAAGCAATTGTTACCACATAAACAGTATAATTTATAACCAGTTTTAATAATATTTTTACACTATTGTTAACAGTGTAGTGCAGGATGTATACGCATATATTTCAGTACATTACAACAAAAACAATACCTTAAAAATGAAAGGAAGTCGATTTTTATGATCAGAAATTTCTTAAACTGGGAGATAAATTATGCGTATACCCAATTCTCCAGGCATTACTACTACAACACTGGCTATGGTTGTGTAGTATTTGGGTAATTAAGGAATTTTAAATTTGAATTGGCTAATTTAGTAATTTTTGTATAAAACTGGGCATATTAAATATAGCATGTTTGTTTGTTTTTAAAAATAGCATATGATATGTAAAATTCCCTTTATAGATGTATGTTTCTCAGTTTAATTTGTGGTGATAAAGTTAGAAAGGGTTATAGTGTAGGAGAACATCGCTGCCATCTACTGGAAATTAAACACTTAAAATTTATTTTTAAGATTAAACAGCAACATATGCCAGTGAAGTGTTCAAACAAACCTTAGTTTTGTGCAGAAAAACCACATGTAATTATTATTGCTGTTTGTGTTTCATTTATAATGTGACTTAGGCAGCACCTATATTTGTATTTCACTGGAAACTGTTTAAAACAAGGTTAATTTCCCATAACTAACATTAACAAAAATAATACATACTATAAGAAATGTGTTGTTCATTGTTAGTTCAAGGTAGTTCACAAATATTAACAAATTATACCTTATTGTAAGTGTTATTGTTTCATTATCATCATCTTTTTTTTTTTCAATAAGAAAATTTAACACGCAGAAGTTGCAAAAAATCCTCCATTTCTTTCTTCAGATGCACTTTTGAAATATCTGGCTATGCCGTTTCTGTGTGAATGTTTAAACACAATGATTATTGGTTTAATGTTCTTTGAGGTTAAAATTAGTGAATGTATTAACAGTGCCAAGAAGATGTCACTTCTCCTGTGAATAAGAGGGCGGCGTCTCCCAAACAGGAAGAAAAACAGCACACGTGTCTTTTTCGTGTTATGGACTAATGATCTTGTTCTCTTTTTTGTTGTTTTGGAAATAAGGTTTTGTTTTGTAAGAGTCACCACCACTATATTCCACGAACATTAAAGAAAACTTGAACGAAAACTATAGCCACGCTTATGTTGTCCAAGAACTCAGACATCCAGGATCCATTATATAAGGTAAGACAAATGTCTCATGTTTCATATGTATATATTCCAAGTTATATTTAGAGCATAAAATAGGAAGTAAGAAAAACGAATAAAACGGTCATAAGACTTCAATATCCTTAAATACATTTCCATCACAGCTTACTATTTGCATTCTATTACAAATAAGAATTTCTACGGAAAAATGAACATACATTGTTATAATTAACAACATTCAACTTTCCTTAGTGACGTAAAAGACTTATTGTAATATGAAATAATCTTGTTTTAAATAATCTTTGAAAAAAATAAAAAAAATAAAAAAAAATAAAAATGCACAATACCAATGCTAATGAAAATATTTTCATATTGGACTTTGTTTTAGCAGTTTATTATAAAAACTTTGACATTATAATGTATGTGTTTAGTACCATTACTCTAGTTCACTTCCTGAACACAACTCTTTAGCCTCTCAAAACGTCTAGGTTACGAAGGTAACCCACGTTCCCTGAAGGAGGGAACGGAGACGTTACATGGGATCTCGCCCGAGAGACCGATCATCTCTGAGCCTTATATAAAAAGGCCAATTGCAAATTGGCGAGTGGACGTGCGCGCCGGCCACGCCCCGTACATACGGGTATATAAGATGGCCGCGCGCATCACTCAGTTAGGCTTTTGCTGAAGAGCCGGTCGAGCCGGCGTCAGCGCGACGTCAGGACGTGGCAGGGGAATGTAACGTCTCCGTTCCCTCCTTCAGGGAACGTGGGTTACCTTCGTAACCTAGACGTTCCCCTTCAGTCGAATCACTTCGACGTTACATGGGAACTAGCCCTATGGAAAAGGCCACGACCCTGACGCCGCGTTACGCAACAACTTCACGTACTGACAAGTATACGTGCCGGGAGGCGAAGTGTAACGTAACCTTCCCAACGCCCTGAGGCCCAATAAGGGGGCCCTTCCAGGGATGCCAGTTGTACTGAAGCATGGGTTGGGGGGGCGGAGCACATGAAATCTTTACATGTGGAAATGAGAATAATTCAATATATCCATAAAGGTTTTTAGGGATACACGAGGGAAACAGCGGTCTCCTCCGCTGGAATAATAAAAAACTAAGCCACAACCTGCGGGGCGAAGGAGACCCAGGCAGGATCACAGTGCAGGACTACTCCGCGCCTAGCCCTGACTGCGGGGCAGGAGGACCCAGGGTTCGCCGGAGGGAACATTCTGGGAAATAGCGCACGGATCCACATGGGAATGGCGCAGCAAGCCGACACCAGCCGGTCTTCCCGCTCGCCTGTGAGTCCTCATGTTAGGACACGGGAGAACGGCCTCTACGCAAGGTTGTAGAACCAAGCGAAGGTAGGGTGTCGCCCAGCCCGCAGCTTCTGGTTTTTACATCTGCTGGTGAGGTGCCATGAACCAAGGATCACGGCTGTCCCTGAGTATAACAGGGAGAAGGCATCTACCACCCATTTAGCCAACCTCAGTTCGGGGAGCATTCCCTTTCTGCTGAATCCGAGGCAGATGAAGCTGCTTGGTGCGGCTGAAGTGCCGAGTGATTCATTAGTTTCACATTTTTAACGACACAACATCGCAAGGCTGGGTCTGCCTCCTCCGAGGCAGAGCTTGCAGGTTCACCACCTGATCGCGGAAAGGCGTGGTGGGAACCTTGGGCACCGGGCCGGGGTCTCGACGGTAACGTGGCAGACGCCGGGCCCAAATTTCTCGACACACTTTGCTGGCAGAGAAGCTTGTAGGCCCTTTTAATGGGAGCCAGGGCAGTCAGGAGTGCTGTCTTAATGACAGGAATTTTAGCTCGACTGAGGCCAGTGGCTCCAATGGAGCGACCCGCGGCCCTGAAAGGCGACGGGGAGGTCCAAGAGGTATGAGGTGCGTGCTAAGCACCTCCGAGGAACCTGAGCTTGTCGGTACCCCACCCTCTTAAAGGAAGCCAGGGCAGTCAGGAGTGCTGTCTTAATGACAGGAATTCTAACTCGACTGAGGCCCACGGATCCTAGGGAGCAACCCGTGGCCCTGAAAGGCGACGGGGGGTCCCAGAGGGTATGAGGTATTTCTTGACAGAGAAAACTTGTAGGTCTCCTACCCTCTTGACGGAAGCCAGGGCAGTCAGGAGCGCTGTCTTAATGACAGGAATGCTAGCTCGACTGAGGCCCATGGTTCAATAGGAGCGTCCCACGGCTCTGAAGGCGACGGGAAGGTCCCAAGAGGGTATGGGGTGCGTTATGGGCACCTCTGTGAAACCTCACGACCAGAAAATGCTTACCTACTTTGCTCCATCTACTGCATGTGATATGCGGCGAAGCCGCGGCATATACTTGGAGTGTCGAGGGGACAGCCTGCGCTCAAACTCTCCTGCAGGAAGGGAAGCATTACTGCAATCGTGTATCTCTGTGGGTCCTCTCTTTTTAGCGAGAGGAATGCCAGCAAATAGACCTCATCTCAGTGCGTAAGCCTGCCTGGTCAAGGGAGCTCGGTACCGAGTGACAGTTGTATCACGGCCTGTGAAGGCCGGAGAGGTCTGGGGTGTCAACCTTTTCGTGCCCTACAGGGAGGGACTGCCGCGAGGGAGAGGTTACTAAGACCTGAGTCCGGGTGGGCCATCCTTGTAGCGCAACCAACAGACTACTCCTCGTCCTCCCTGGACTTGCACAGCGTCTGTGCAAGGAGGCTCGCTGGGGAAGGGCGTACTTGGGCCCCGGAGGTCAGCTGTGTGCCGGCGTTACTCTGAAAGAGGCAGCTGGCAATGAGAGGAATCGGAAGACGAGCGGATGTGGCTGGCCTACCGATATACTCCAACTAGCTGCGTCACGGGGTGGAGTCGCCATCCTGCAGGTGGGTGGACTGCCGTGAGAGCCGATAGACTGCACGGTTGAGTTTTCCTGCTTCAAGAGAATGGCAAGTAGCAAAATCTGCCACATTGGACTCCATGGGAGCAGATGGGGAGGTTGTAAGCCTCCATCGTACATGGCAACCCAACCCGTGGTAAGCCACGAGCTGGCTTGTCGGCCATACTGCGGGAAAACGCCAGTCCGGAGTGAGCCGAGATGCCATGCCCATCATGGGACTCGATCGTGCTGAAGCGGTCTCACATAAAACAAGCTTAGCAGCTCTTAGCGGCTAGAGCTGTCATGTGCCCCAGGAGCCTCTGATTTTGAGAGGGACCGCTGTATTGTGTCTGATTAACTCAGGGATTACAGCACTGACTGCGCGCTCTATTGTAGTAAGGCGGCTGTCTTGTTGGACCGAGTCGGCTCCCTAACCGAGGAAACGAATCCCCTCGGCTGGCCTGAAGGACCAGATGGCGGGGGTGCCGAAGCACCAGGTCCCTATGTTCGCACAACGGAACTCACGAGTGGGCTATACAAAACACCAGCCGAAGAGACGGTTGATGATGCGAACTCCTGTCTGCCAAGAGGGGACAGGGGAGCTCCCATGGCCTAAAAAAGGCAGGAAGGAGGGGGACTTGCCAAATGGAAGCACCTCACACTGAAGAGCTCGACCCCCGGAGCAGACCGCCGAGGGGGTGTGTGTCGGGGGGAAATCGAGACGCGACAGCGGGTGCCCTTCAGGCAGATGGCTGCAACCCAGCCCTGGAGACGGAAACATAGCTGTATGTGCTTCGTCGTGAGCGAGTGTGCCGACAGCCTGAGAAGGGATCGGGACAGAGCTCCATCCAGGGCGGATATTAACCCACCACACTAACTGGGCACGTGAAGTCGGAACTGAGGGGTCCCGACCTCGTCCCGGGGGAGGGACAGGCTGGATCGCGTCCTTCGCCAGTAGGAACGCGACCTCCGCAGGCAGAACAGAGGCACGCCTGCCCGAATAAGAATGTAAGGGGTACCTCTGAGTCTGGGCGGACGCCTGGGGCCGGGCCGTACCGTCCGTATCAACCAGCGTAGTGGTATCAAGGGAACGTTGACCGACGTGACCGTGGTGGGGCAGCCTAGGGGGAGACAGGGAAGGAGACAGAGCCCAGAAGGATGAACGTCCTGGAGAAGTGTCTAACTGCACTAAGCAGTGCTTACCTTCTTCCCTGGATCCCGCGCTGGCGAAGGCCGGCCGCGAGTCTGGTTCTGAGGAGTGTAAGTGCTGCTCAGAAAGGAAACTCGAGGCCGAAACCAGAGGTGAGAATTTTGCTCTTTTTGAGAAAATTGTGGGTGCCGTCGACGGATGGCCGACTGCAGCATTGAAGTACACAGTGGCTCCCGGCCCTCCACCGGGAGCGTGGAGCGGGGAGCGTAGATGTTAGCATCCCCTAAAAGAGCAGTCTCAATCACCTCTGGAGGCCCGCGTCAGGGACGTTTCGCAGTTTTCTTGCGAGTGTTTCGGGCCGGTCCCTGAGAGGCGGGCGGCGCCGCTCTCCTGCGGCCGGCTCTGCGCCGGGTAGCCATCCCGGCTTCGTGACCCTCGGCGGGAGCTGGAGTTGACCTACTGGCCGCAGGGGGGCGCCCTCGGCGATGGGCAGGCGGAGGCGGGGCCACCGGCGGCGGGATGTTGACTTCGCGGCGGGGCAAGATATGTTTGATGGCCTCCGTCTGCTTCTGGACTGCCGAGAATTGCTGGGCGAAATCCACGACAGTGTCGCCGAACAGGCCGCTCTGGGAGATGGGGGCGTCGAGAAAGCGAGCTTTGTCGGCATCCGCCATCTGAGCCAGATTGAGCCACAAGTGTCGCTCCTGGACCACGGCCGTGGACATCACCTGACCAAGAGACCGCGCCGTGACCTTCGTCGCTCGAAGGGCGAAGTCGGTGGCGGCGCGGAGTTCCTGCATCACTTCTTGATCAGGACCACCCTCGTCCAGCTGTTTCAGCGCCTGCGCCTGGTAGACCTGTAAGGTGGCCATGGCATGGAGGGCAGAGGCAGCCTGTCCAGCAGCGCGGTAGACGCGGCCCGCAAGGGCGGACGAGCGCTCACACGCTTTGGAGGGTAGATGCGGTCGGTCCTGCCAGGTGGTGGCGCCACGCGGGCACAGATGCACCGCTACAGCGCGCTCCACCTGGGGAACCAACTCGTATCCCCGGGCTGCCCCGCCATCGAGGGTGGTGAGGGGGGAGGAGCTGGGGCGGAGACGCGATGAAAACGGCGCCCGCCAGGTTTTGACCAGCTCCTCATGCACCTCCGGAAAGAATGGAACGGAGGGAGGGCGCGGCGGAACCGCAGGCGCCCCCCTCAGGAACCAGTCGCCAAGCCTAGAGGGATCGGCAGGAGGTAGATCTGACACCTCGAGGCCGATCCCCCTGGCGGCACGGAGGAGCATAGCCGACAGCTCAGCGTCCATGTCAGCCGGAGCAGCAACCACGGGAGGGCGCTGGCCCGGCGAGATATCCGCCTCGCCGTCAGACTCACCCTCTGACGCAGCGACAGACATCTCTTCCTCTGGTGGAGCGCCAAAAGAGATGCTCGGCCCGGATACCGGGGAAGCATACTGCTCTGGCCACTCAACGGGGCCACGCTGGGGTGCAGACGGCCGCGGGGCTTTGGAAGCCGGCGGCGCGTTCTGCACCGTAACCTTTAAATCCCCCCTTTGCCTCGCCACGGCGGCCGAAAAGCACTGACGGCTTAACGACGGGCCGCGGAGTGCAGAGGCGAGCCGTCTCGCAAAAGAGCGGCGGTTTCTCAGCGTGACCATGGTCATGCACTCACAATGCTCGCATGAACCATCCGTGAACGCTGCCTCAGCATGTTCTAAGCCCAGACATGTGAGGCAGCGTTCATGTCCATCCTCAGAGGTGAGGAAACTGCCACATCCAGTAGCGCACGGCCGGAATACCATCCTGAAAAGGACGCTTCACGGCCGTGAGAAATTGCTCTTTTAGATCCTGGTCTGCCCAGGGAGGAACCGCGGCACTCTGTGCACTGCTGGGGCTGCTCGCTGGAGCGCAGGAGGCTTTTAATGGCCGTTAAAACGGCCGCCCGCAGGATACCGCTGACGGCTGCCAAACACTCTTTTAGAAGTTTCTTATAGATGGCAGCACGTCAGCAGAGAAGAGCTTGAGCAGGAACGTGAAGTTTTCTTGAAGTTTCTTTCTTAGAAGGCTCGATCAGAAAGGCTCTGAAAGCAAAAGTCTAACTGAGTGATGCGCGCGGCCATCTTATATACCCGTATGTACGGGGCGTGGCCGGCGCGCACGTCCACTCGCCAATTTGCAATTGGCCTTTTTATATAAGGCTCAGAGATGATCGGTCTCTCGGGCGAGATCCCATGTAACGTCGAAGTGATTCGACTGAAGGGGAACAAGATATTTAGGTCTAAACCTCTCCCACACTCCCTCTACTGTTACATTTTGATACCACATGTTAAGAAATTGTGTCTGCACACTGATGTAAATTCACTCATAATCAGGCATTTCAGCAGGATGTTATAGAATTGCATATTTATTTTGTACAATTATTTTTCTCTTAATAAATAGTAGAAGTTGGGTGTATTGTAGGAGCCATCTGGCAACTGACTATGCATTTTAGGCACACAATGTTTTTAATAAAAAATATTGATATTGTTCTGTTTCAGTAAATAATCAGTTGTTGTGTGTAGAGCAGAACAGAACCAAAGTAAAATGAGAGCAGCAGAAGTTTGTATTTATCAGATCACAAACCTGTTGATGTGAGTTTATTCTTTTTAAGTAAGGAAGCTGGAAAATCACTCATGTATGCATTTCACTAGGCTTTCAGGAGTCAATTAGCAACTTGCTTTTGTGTTTTAAATGCACAATATTCTTAATATTAAAAAGTCTTAAAACTGTTCTGTTTTTTTAACAATATAATTAAAATGATAAAAAAATACAATATTTATGAAGTACATTCATTTTTTTCTGTTTTGTAGGTGTGTTTCCACGTGTGTAACAGAACTGATGTAAAATCAGAGCAGCAGAAGTTTCTGTTTGATCTGACAGATCTCAGTCTGTTGATGTGAGTATATCAAGAGATACACATTATATTAGCCACACAAAAAAGACAAGACTTCTAAAGGTGCTGAAGACATAATAACACCAGACTGTGTCAAGATTCATTATTTCTGAACTTCGTTCTCAAATCTCTGTTGTATCAAGATGATTCTCGGGGAAGTGGGAAGAAACCCTTTTGATGTCAATTTAGGTCACATAGTTAAGGATTTGTTGCTATTTTTTAATGGGTTTGAGTGCTTGCATGAAGCTAAAAGAATGATTGAAAAGAAGTGTAACA
The DNA here is from genome assembly GCF_049309525.1 of Garra rufa. NCBI lineage: Eukaryota > Metazoa > Chordata > Actinopteri > Cypriniformes > Cyprinidae > Garra > Garra rufa. Next base: position 17,198,639 of record NC_133361.1, read on the forward strand.
TTAAAAAGGAGCGTGAACATAAATGCTGGCCAGAAGATGATATCAAACGAGCTTGGGAAAAAACAAAAAGAATGGATATAAAATCAAGCAGAAGACTACACTGGGCTCGTGTGATAATTTTGCAGGTGGTAAAAAGTTTTGTTTGTGATGCGTGTAAACAAAATACAGCACAGGAAAATCGTCACACTACAACTAATGAACAAGGTTGTGAAATGAGAAGAAACCTAGAAGACAGTTCATCTCAAAGCAAAGCTGAACTAAAGACAGTGGGAGGTAAGCAGATGTTTGGAGCAGGAAAAAAAGAATCTGAAGTATCTAAACTTACAGAGGAATCTGGTGCAGAATCGGAAAGTCAACTTTCAGCTAGCACAGATGTAGCTTCTTTACCTACTGAAGTAAATTCAAACAACAGTGAAACCAAGAATGCTGCATTAGTGAATCAGGGTGAGGATACTTTAGTTAACAACTCTGAGCAGATGAAAGATGTTGACTACTATGAGTTGCGTTTAGTAGATATGCATGATAAAGAAAATGTAAGATGGAAAATTGGTCTTCATTCAACTTGTGGCAAAGCACAAAGCATGAAAGGAAACTCAAAAGAGAGATCAACTCAAAGCAGTGATGAACTGGAGACAGTGGGAGCTGCTGGAGGAGTTAAGCAGCATTCTGGAAGATATCACCCAACATCTAGACATCTCTGGCCAACTAGTACAGCCAATCAGTCCAGGACTGGGACACAATATCCAATCTGGAGTCAGGCCACTGGGAATGGTGCTCCCGATGGCCAGTCCAGAACATTAGAAAGAGAAGAGGCAAATATGCATAGTGAAAATGAAACCATCTACATACGTATTCCACTCCTAGAAATGTTTGCCAATGAACCAACAGATACAGAAGATGATGTTGAAAATGTTACATCTCGCTATAAGTAAATAAATGGATTTCCTTCTGATACTGAATTAAGGATAAGAACATCTTATGCCATGTCTTTCAGCAATGCAACCAATAATGCTGAATTGGTGTATGAGATACTGAACAGGGATACTTTAGTTGACAATTGTGAGCAAAGAACCTTTGGACATGGTTATGACAGAGGTCATCTTGCTGCAGCTGCCAATCACAGGTGGTGCCGGGAAGCATATAATGACACTTTTTTGTTCAGCAATATAATACCACAGAATCATTTGTTAAACAGGAGTGTGTGGAGAATCCTGGAGAATAGATGTCGAGATATGACCAGAGATAATGTGATCCGCAATGTCCATGTGTACACCGGACCACTTTACCTAACATCTGTGGGTTGGATGTTGAATGGGAAGAGAGTGCCAACTCACCTCTTTAAGGTGATCATTGTGGAGAATGTGAATGGGACAGTAAGAGAACCAGAATTCTATGTGATGCCCAATGAGGCACCACAAACTTCAGACTTGAATGACTGCAGGGTGAGCATTAGAGATATTCAGAACACTTCTGGGTTGACGTTCATAGAACGCAGACCCAATTTGGGAGATACAGATGATATAATGATGGTGACATTGCAGGGAGAAGATCTGAATGTTGATATAAGAGTCAGAATGACAATGTAAACTGGTAAGATAATAACTGGTAAAAATATGACACTGAAACACACTGAGTTATGTTTGATCTTCCCTTAAAGGGGTCATCGGATGCCCATTTTCCACAAGTTCATACGATTTTTTAGGGTCTTGATGAAAAGTCTCTAATATACTTTGGTTAAAAATTCCCAAAAGTAGTGTAAAAAAAAAACACAATTTTCCCTTGTCAAAATCTCTGCAAAATTTCAGCTAATTTTAAGACTTTGCCCCTTTAAATGCCACCGAGCTCTGCTCGCCCCGCCCCTCTCTGCTGAGGGATTAGGATCTGTAATGTTTACTTTAGCCGCATTTAGCATGTTTAGGTGCATTTAGCTGCGTTTATCAGCGAAACTTGCCAACAAGCACATTATTAAGAAAGGCCATTTGCAAACATGCATAAAAACCCTTCTACTCACTTCTGCTGTGGGTGAAGCTGCATCACGAATGATTCACATGAACATAGATGCATATGTGGATCGCGATTGGCGCTTTCCATTTAAAAACGAAAGATGTCGGTAGTAAATGACTACTGCTTTGTTCATTATTACATCCAACAACAGAACACCTCAATCGCTCAATTACAGTCTTCCTCTGCACCCGAGTCACACAATGCTGATCGTATTCGGACTGTTTGAGCTCGGTGAGGGGATATTACTTTTAATGATTAAAAAGTACCACTGGGTGGATTTTTATCATTGTAGGGTGGTTGTGTACACAAACTGCCAACACACATTAATGTTCAAACAACATGTAAAAGTTAGTTTTGCACCCGATGACCCCTTCAAGAGTGTGTTACTTGACCATCTGTAGATGAAAATCCCATACTGTATGTGCTTATACATACCATGCAGACCATAAAAAAACACTTTCTCATGTTTTCAGAAATGTTTCTCATGAAAATCTGAGTTTGATCTTACTTGATCTGAGTGTAAGTGCTTATGCTTATATGCTAGAAATTAATTCTGTAGACATAGACAATTATACAATGCTTATGCTTAACGTGTTTGTGTATGTATTTTTCTACACACAAAAAATATATATTATTAGTGCTATTATAACTATAAGAGTGTGTTTTTGCTCATGTTAATCATTTAGTTTTCTATGCTACATTTGTGCAGATTTTTTGTACTTGTTTGCAAGACTGAGAGACGCTTTTTTCATTCATAGCTTCATTTTCTTTTTCACTCATTTCATTAATTTTGTCATAAGACACAAAATACATTTTGTGTGTTTGTGATGTGTTTATATATGTCTATATATATATATATGTGTGTCTATATATATATATATATATATATATAGACATATATAAACACATCACAAACACACACACACACACATATATATATATATATATATATATATATATATATATATATATATATATATATGACATTTGTATATTCCATAGGCCTGTATTTATTTATTTTTTTAATTAATTCCTTTTTATCTTATTATAATTCTACTTCACTCATGTTTGTTATTGTTATATTAAATATTTCATGTCCCTGTCATATTTGTTTTGTGTAAAAGTTATTTGGCAACATCAAATGTAAACACAATTAATAAAGTACTTTACATTGGATTTATTGAAATGTCATATTTCAAATAAAATGATCTGTTGTCTTTGCAATTTCCTGCTTCACATGAATATTTGACCACAGTGAATCAGGATAAGACTAGAAGAATTTGAACACTTTTTTTTGTACTCGCTCAAAAATAGATTTTAATGAATTTATAGCCAAAAATAAAATCTTCCATAGTGCACATTTTATAGAAAGATTAAATGGAAATACTAATGATGTGTGTTTCTGGAGAATCAAGCATAACCATCATGTTGAAATGATAAATAACATTTAATTTACTTAACACATTTTTGCTGTAAATTAGCATTTATTTCAAGTGTGCTTGAATCAGTCTGAATAAGAATAGTTTATGTTCATGATTTACTCCAGTGGCAGTGAATATATTTAAAGTGTAGATACAGTATTTTTGACAGTGATAGTCAGTAATAATGTCTTCTGTTTCAGTACACTGTTCTGATCTCAGTGTGTCACAGAGGTTTATTCAGTGTGCAGAATAGTTCACTACACATGAGATGAGATGAATTATGAAAGCTTATAGAGAGAGAGATTTCAAACAAACTCTTCAATCAGGTCAGAAACAATATTTCAGTTAGAAACAGCTAAAATAAAGTTGAATGTATTTAGTACCTGTTTAGGCTGTTAATTTAAATGATTTGCTGCACCACCATGTAACTCTCATAATGTCATCATGCTCCCTTTCACATTCTTCTCCGCCTTTGTATTTATTGACTCAATCTAAACACAGCATCCACACAGCTGGTAAAATTTCTCACGCTTATGCACAAGTGCGATTTCTATTTGCAGCTAATTTCTTTGACAGTGTCATTGCTGTTGTTTGTCTCTCTTGAAGTATCATGGCTCTCAGATTGTCTAATGAAAAGGTAACTGGCTCACATTATAATGTTTTAATACCGCTATTTTGCTCACTTTCAGGTGATTGAAACAATGTTTCATCATTAACTAAACTGAAACAAACACTTCTGCAGCTAATAAAATCCCAAACAGAAGAAAAAACTGTACTGCTTTTAGTTTGTGTTAAAGATACAGCAGCTTAGATATGTAGATGTGAAAAAATCTTGGCTCTATTTATTTCTACAACAACTTCCTCAAGCTGTTTGAGGTGCTGGCTCATCATTTTCAAAAGACAGCCATTGGTTGCCATCTACTGGCATAATTATGTCATTTAAAGAAACAATACATTCCTGTTTTTCCCTTTTTTAGGTTTTAAATGACTTTAAATACTGTATATACATTTTCTCATGATCAGTGTACTTTATTGGCAAGATTGTTTACATATAAAATTGCCAAGTCACCAATACACACATAAAACCAGTGATAGGAAAAAAGATTAGTTGTTGTAGTATTGTAAAAAATCATAATATATGTGATCATAAGATATGTGGTCTATGTAGTATTTAAATTGCAAGTCATTGGATGTCATACGCCAATTTCAAGTGTGAAGTTATGATTTGCAGATCAGCTTTGTAAGTGCATTAGTATACAGTGGTGTTTGAAAGTTTGGGAACTCTTAACATGTCCTGAAATTAGACAAAGAGAATCCAATCAAACCACTGAGAAAAAAAAAAAGAAGAAAAAAAAAACGTTTTAATTTATTTCACGAGTTCGCCCTTACATCTAATCTGCTTGAGCGAGTATTAAGCATATTTTGGCGTGCTGTCCTGGGGAAGGGTTCCGGGCCGGAATACAGGCCGGAACCAGAGAACTCCCCCTGCTAGTGTAGGATCGAAACAGATTAGAAGTGGGGAGTAGGGGTGGAGGAGGGATGCCAAGAAACTATCGCTGGATGGAGGTAAGACGGCTGGTAATATATATAGAGGATGCGCTGATTGAATGATTGGTTAAACAGGTTGCACCTGTGCCGAATGGGTTGATTATCTGATCGTGCTCCTCCTGAACCTTGTTTAATCAAACATCATTTATTGAGAAAATTGATCCAGTGTTACATATCTGAAAGTATGTGAATCGTTGATTTGAGAAATCTGTTGTGACCGCTTTTTGCAGCAATAACTAAAGCTAAACATTTTTTGTAACTCCAGACCAGTCCTGCACAGTGGTCTGTAGAAGTTTTAGCCCATTCCACAGTACAGAACCACTTTATGTGATGTTGGTGGGTTTCCTCCTATGCTTGCTTTAGCTCCTTCCACAACATTTCAATTGGATTAAAGTCCGGATTTTGACTCGACCATTAAAAACATTAACTTTGTTCTTCTTTAACTATTATTTTAAAGAACACATTCTGTGCTTGATGTTGTTGACCCGTTGCATGACACACTTTCTCTTGAGACTTAGTTCTTGGACAGATGTCCAGATATTTTCCTTTAGAATTTGCTGGTATAATTCAGAATTCATAGTTCCATCAATGATGGCAAGCTGTCCTTGCCCAGATGCAGCAAAACAGATGGACTCTAATTTCATCTCAAATCCTAGAGATTCACATATTTGTGCCACTCACAGATATGTAATTTTGAATCATTTTCCAGAAAAAAAATCGACTAAGTATATATTTTTGTCTCATTTGTTTGATTGGGTTCTCTTTGACAACTATCAGCATTTGCATTAAATTTGATGGTCTTTTGTGTGATATTTATGCAGAAATATATAAATTTATAAAGGGTTCACAAACTTTCAAGCACCACTGTATATTTTCAGGCCTTTTTATGTATTTCTATAATATCTATTTGTTTCTTCAGACCTTTAAAACTTTGCATTTGTCTAAAATGGTGTGTTTAAAGCTAATGTGTGATGTTTGTAGAAATGAAACTACAACACTTCATTTAGTATTATTAATACTTAATGTTCATGAAGTAAACACTTTAATAAATATACCATCAGCTGTTTGTTGTGTATTGATAAGATGGAAAACTGCTTTCTGGAGTACAAAAAGATCAAGTTGTTTATTGGAACATTATGCAAGCCTTTATGGTATTAATAATATAATATAATATGTTTGTACAAACTATAATATAGAATAGGTCAGGATGTGATGTACTTTAATATGTCATGTCCTGTTTCTGGACTTCTGTTTATTCATTCTGTGGCTCCTAGTTCTCTTTTCATGTTTAGTGATTTTCTTCTTATTTATTATACTAGGTTTTACAAGTATGTTCTCTTCATTTGCTGGTTTTCGATGTCTGTGTGTCTTAATGTTACAGTCATTTAATACTTTTTATCCACAATGTATTATTAAAATCCTTTAGAATATTTGATTGTCATGACACTGATGCATCGCATGCTGTGGTTTCACAGGATTATGCTATAAACTTACTTAAACTAAAACATTTTATTATTTTATAAATTTGCATTGATTAGTGCATATTTGATTGATTTTTAACTGTCTTTCTGGTTTACAACTGAGGATCAACAAGCTACATGGCTTTTTTAAGACTATGACTTATACTATTTATATTCTACACCTTTTGCCACTGTCACACCCCTGGACTATCTACTTGGTTTCTTCCATCATCTCTCCCCGTTGCTCTTTGTGTTTTGGTTCCTCCCTCATTCCCTACACCTGTGTTTGCTAATCAGTATGTCTTTATAAGTTGGTGCCTGTTCTCTTCAGTTTGCCAGACGTTGATGTTACTACACTGTGTTCCCTGTTCTGCTCCTCGGATTATTAAAGTCTTTTCGTTTGTATTACATCGGTGTTTCTCTGTTCCTCGTGTCAGTGTGACAGTCACATAATAAAGTGAAGAATATAAAATTAATATTTGTTTGTTTAATAAATGAGCTGGTAAGACATCTGATGGCTGGTAATATTAGTTAGCTAGCTAATCAGCAAAAATGGTACTTTATTTGTCACAGTTTCTGAATTGAGTACAGTGTTAGTGTGTGAAGTATTTGGATGATTTGCCTTATTAATATGAAATTAATATGAAGGTGTCCATTGATCCAGTCCATTGATCCAGTCCATCAAAAACTCACTCCAGCCAAACAAACAAAGCAACACTTTGTGCAACCCTGATAATAAAAGTACAGAGTGACCAAAAAAACACATGAATCACACAATGAACACAAAGACATGATGCAGAACAAATGGGAAAACAGAAACTGGTTTGGTGTCTCTATAAGTGTTGCTTACGTCTCCAAACATGCGATCAGCACCATAAGCAGACATGTGCTTATCACTCATCATTTGGAGAAAGGTTGGATCATAACAGATCCTGGAGAGACTGAGCTTCAAACACACCAACAAATAAAGTACAATCAGTAAAACACTCACATTAATGTCTTGTTTTTTTGTTGCTAATGTTGTTAAGTTTGAGTGCACTTTGTTCGAATTTAAACTAAAGAAATTTCTTACAAATGCAATAAAGGATACAAAGGCTTGTTCAGTTGAAACTGAACACAATATTGAAAGGACACAATATTTTCTAAATGATCTGTATTGTGAAGAAAGACTTGTTCTTGTTATTAAAAAGACTGATCACTGCCTACTGATGTAATAACTTGTTATGAAATTTTAGTGAAAAAAAGCTTCAAACACACTAACGAATAAAATAAAGGGCAAAAAAAAAAACACAAATCATCTCATGTTGTTTTGCAATCGATAGATGTATTCTTTCATGTTCATTTTCAATGCATTTTTTACACCATCCTAAAAACATCTGTATGTTCCTGTCTGACTTGCTGAACAAGATGATCAGAAATTGTTCCACCCTCTTCAAACATTTACTCTCATTATTTCACACCTTTCTGTCATGCTGACACTTTTCTGAACATCTGGAAAAATTCTGAAAATCAAGGAATCATCAATTCCTGAAGAATGAGAAGAAATGGTAAAAAGGTGAAAGTGAAAGTAAAGTTTTGAATGCTACAAGTGTGTGCTTGAATCTCTAATACAGAATGAAACCTGGAGTCACCTCAGACACAGCAGAGCAGCACAATAACCAGATGAATACACATACAGTATACATTGCAGAATACATAAAAATATCCAAGTTATATTAACCCCCTTCTACAATTCGATTGATCAAACTCATCTGGTCTGACAGTTTTCTAGTGTTAATAATCACTGAAATCCAAATAATTGTGTGCATTTTGTGATACATATGGTACAATGTCTTGGCCTCTTGAATTCTAACACACTTGTTCCAGTTCTCTCTGAAGCATATTGTTTCCTAAAAGCATAAACACAGAACATTTCAACATTTTAGATTACAACATAAGCATATTGATTTGAGAGAATAAAATATGAACAAAGCAAATCTAATAAAATGATCTTAAAGGGACGGTTCACCCAAAAACTAGTGTCGTTCCAAACCTGTAAGACTTTCATTCATCTTTAGACAAACACACTTCTGTTACCATTCTTTTAAAGAAAACATTTCATTTTCCAACAATAAATTCCACCACAGGATTAATCTTTTCCACATCTTGAACAAAAATGAACTAGACGAACTTACAGGTTACACACCCATACACAAGACTTAGAAAAGATACTGGTAACGCTTTAGATTACGGCCCGCAAAGAACTACGTAAGTAAACTGAATTTACGGTGTAAGTTTCTGTAATTATAATGTACCTATATATAACGAACATGTAGGTATAAGGGAAGAATATGTTAAATTTGTGTAATTAGGGGGTAACAAACCAGATATGCAACCTGCAAAGAACTACATAACTATACTGAACTTATGGTGTACGTTTCTGTAATTATAGTGTACCTATAAAGAACGTACATGTAGGTATAAGGGGAGAATGTGATAAATTTTGGGAAAAATAAGGGGGTAACAACCCAGATATGCAACCTGCAAAGAACTACATAAGTATACTGAACTTACTGTGTATGTTTCTGTAATTATAGCGTACCTATTAAAGCACGTACGTGTAGGGAGAACATATGTTACATTTTGATAATTGGAATAACAACCAGATATTCGACCTGCAAAAAACTGTAAGCAAACCTAAGTTACGGTGTTAACAGGTATCTCTATTACTTGCCAGGCATAAATCATACGTTTGGTGTATCTACACGTAAGCTTTTTTAAATTACTGGTAAAATACACTCTTGTTGCATGTAATTACAGGGTAAGTGCGCCATCTGCGGGCTGTAAATTAAAGTGGCGATTGTTCCGCTCTTGTTCAAAGAAGTTACAGGGTAGGTACACAATACATATAAATGTGACCTCATAATAATTCGTATGTATTTTACGTTAAATGTGGTTCTACAAAACATACATTTATTTACGTTTTTACAGACACTAGACTATGTCTACATAATGTTATCAAGACTACAATTTAAACCCTTAAAATACATAAAATTTCTGCAATCGTTTAATCATCCATGTAATATTAACTTCGTTTGCCGTGGTGGGACACATAAGGTGTTTTCTCTGACATGCTGTGACTAAAATACACGGAACACGCATCTTAATTACAAAATGAAACAATTTTATTCGTGTGCTGTAACCCAGATCTTCAGAATCTATACGATTTGCGAGGACCAGACCCAATTTCAAGCCTTTATCCGGCGATCTTCATCTGCATCCCGAACAGCGAGTCCAGCAGCATCAGCCATAAACCTGTGCTGTAGTGAATTTTGCGACAGGAAAATCGGACGTTCATTGGCTCTCGCCTGCATTCGTCACAGATTACGACATGCCGTTTTCCTGGTGAAATGTGTTGAAATGATGCGTGGGCGCCTTTGAGGAGTGGATCAAGTCAATAATCTGAATAATATTTTCAGCGATTAACAATTTAAATTCTGCTCTCATCCTACTGCACCTCAAGCCTACAGTATTCCGCCAGAGAGGACTGTGGCTGCAGACGCATCGTTATTTGGATTACTTTTTTGTACAGCTGTTGATTTTTGCAATAAATAAATGATTATGATTGCACTTTCCTGTCTTTTATATTTTTATTACTGTACAGTCATAGTTAACGTTAGGTTTAGTGGTAGGAGTGAGATTAGCAACTTTAAAAAATACGTTTAGATATATTTGAGATATATTTTCAGATTGTGCGTATATGTATTGTAACTACTCTGTAACTTCTTTGAACAAGGGGGTAACAATCTCCACTTTAATTTACAGCCCGCAGATGGCGCACTTACCCTGTAATTACATGCAACAAGAGTGTATTTTACCAGTAATTTAAAAAAGCTTACGTGTAAATACACCAAACGTACGATTTATGCCTGGCACAGTAATAAAGATACCTAACACCGTAACTTAGGTTTGCTTACAGTTTTTTGCAGGTCGAATATCTGGTTGTTATTCCAATTATCAAAATGTAACATATGTTCTCCCTACACGTACGTGCTTTAATAGGTACGCTATAATTACAGAAACATACACAGTAAGTTCAGTATACTTATGTAGTTCTTTGCAGGTTGCATATCTGGGTTGTTACCCCCTTATTTTTCCCAAAATTTATCACATTCTCCCCTTATACCTACATGTACATTCTTTATAGGTACACTATAATTACAGAAACGTACACTGTAATTTCAGTATAGTTATGTAGTTCTTTGCATGTTGCATATCTGGTTTGTTACCCCCTAATTACACAAAATTAACATATTCTTCCACTATACCTACATGTTCGTTATATAAAGGTACACTATAATTACAGAAACTTACACCGTAAATTCAGTTTACTTACATAGTTCTTTGCGGGCCGTAATCTAAAGCGTTACCAAGATACTATACTATGCATTGTTCACAGCTTAAAGGTGCAATATGTGATTGTCTTCAGAAACATTTTTTGTTCTGCTGGTTAAAAAAAATTCTCTTCACATCCCGATACACTCTTAAAAATAAAGGTGCTTCAAAAGGTTCTTCACGGTGATGCCATAGAAGAACCATTTTTGTTCCACAAAGAACCATTCAGTCAAACGTTGGCTGTCATACCTGCCTGTCAACATATGTATTTGCACACTTCCAGCCAGGGGCGTCGCTGCGTCGTTCTGGGCCCTGTGCACTGACTCAGCTAAGGGGCCCCCGCTGTACTACGTTCCGGGGGGGGTTGATCCTCGGGGGCCCTCCCCACACTTGGGGCCCTGGTAATTTAGTCCCCCTTTTCCCCCAACTACGACGCCCCTGCTTCCAGCCAATGTCATCAAAAACTCACTCCGGCCAAACAAACAAAGTGTGCAACCCTGATAATAAAAGAAGACGAGAAAATCAAAAAAGGTATAAAAATGCATGATGAACACAAAGGCATGACTCAGAACATAAGAAGACAGAAACTGGTTTGACATCTCTGTAAATGTTGCTTGTGTTTTCAAACACTGGAAATCAGCACAATAACCAGACGTGTGTTTATCACTGTGACTTCAGCATGTAAAGAATCATTTAAAAAAAGAATTGATTATGACAGACCCTGAAGAAACTCTTCAAAAAAAAAAAAACTCTCATTATAAAATAAATTATAGACTCTCATTATAATATAAGAGAAATGCTCTGAAACGGTGTTTCTGAACAGACAGCAGATCTTTGTGGTTCTCATGATGAAAGTGAAAGTGAAAGTAAAGTGTTAATTGCTCCAGGTGTGTGCTTTAATCTCTATGAATGCAGAATGAAGCTGGGGGTCACTCCAGACACAGCAGAGCAACGCAACGCCCAGAAGAACACACACATATTTATAGCTTGCAGAATATGTTCAAAAATAACCAAGTTATATTAACCCTTTCTACAATTTGATTGGTTACATCATCACTGAGGTGCCCTCACTGAAGTCCAGAATAATCATGTGATTTTTGTGATACATATGGTACAATGTCTCAGCCTTCTAAATTCAAACACATTTGTTTCAGTTTTCTCTGAAGTATTTTATTTCCTAAAAGCATGTAACATAGGATATTTCAGCATTTCAGAACACAACATAAGCATTTGAGTGCATAAAATAGGAATGAAGCAAAATTAATGAGATGATCTTAAGAATTCATATTCCTCTAACCACTTTAAAGAAAACATGTCATTCTCTGTCAACCTCCACCAGGATGAAGCCTTTTCTGTAACACTTCAGAATAGGGAACACTTTTCACTTTTTCACTCTTAACTATTTTCTAACTATATCAAATTACTATATATATATATATATATATATAATAAATTCTTAATGTGCTGCTTATTAATAGTAAGTAAGGTAGTTGTTAAGTTTAGGTATTGGGTAAGATGAGGGATGTAGAATAAGGTCATTCTAGAATAAGGCATTCATATGTGCTTAATTGGCACTAATAATTGGCTAATATTCCAGTAATAAGCAAGCTAATAAGCAACTTAAGAAACCCTAGTGTTACTGCGTTTTCATGTCTTGAACAAATATGAACTGGAAGGACTAACAAGATATACAGACTCACACAAGACTAAATAAAGACAGTAGAAATACACTGAAATTTATTATAAAAGATATATAACAGAACAAGTCTCAGTGAAGGACAATAATCAATAGACTGTTCACAGCTCTGGTGGGAAAATAAAGTGCAAAAACGATGCAATGTAATAATGAATGACATTCAACATTTCACAGTGACTCAAAGACTTGTACGGTGAGTAAAAACAGCATTCCACAGTGACCTGCAAAACTTGTACAGCAAGAAAAGACTGACTTGTTTTTTATTTAAGTAATGACTATGAACATGAAACACATTTATGATCATAAATGCAATTATATAATAGCATTATGCATTATGAATAATAATAATAATAATAAGATGATTAGTTTGACACCTTTTTTCTAATAATCTAAGTAACTAAGGAACCCATATTCTCACAACAGCTAGACAGGACAGTATAAAGAGCTACGTAGGATGATTCATCCGTATGACGCACAAACTTGATAAATAGCATCACAACTGAAACACTCTTCAATCTCCATCATCATTCACTAAAGTACAGACATCTGATATTTCTGTAAGACAGCGTATGAGAACAGATTTCATTAGAAAGGTTACTGGAACTTTTGAAAACTGAACACTGAAGTTCACATGATTTTCTGTTTTTCTGGAGGACAGACAAGGTAAGGAATATAGTTGGGTGCTGTGGACTCTATAAAAACTACCATTGCTTTGTTCATGTTTTATATATAATATATGGGTGAACAGCTTTGCATTAAAAACTCTTTCAAAAACCTTACACAGTTTTAAGAATGTAAATCTACAACCAGTGTTGGGGTAATGCATTACAATATTGCATTACTCCTTAAAAAAGTAACTAATTACATTACTTTTTATGAAAAGTAACGCGTTGCATTACTTTTGTGTTACTTTTGCATTGCTTTTTTAAATCTGGGCAGGGCTTGCTTGTTTGTTTTTATTCGAGTAAAATTTCAAATATGGGTCACCATACTTGACAATACGTCACAACTAATTTAGTAATCCAAAAAATAAATAAATCCAACACCACAATCTATTTAAAATACATTTATTTCATAGTTAGTATACTTTAACTATACTTTAAATCCATTATAACATCATCCATTATATCACTAAATAATATATATATATATATATATATATATATATATATATATATATATATATATATATATATATATATAAAATGTATATTTTTTTCAAAAAGCACATTTATTAATATTAAACTAATATTGTGTTTTAATATCATTATTAACAAGGATTGTATGATCCCTGTATAATATTAATTGTTAAATTCAAGATATTAAAGTTCTACATAATAGCATAATCAAATATACTTCAAGTATCCATGTTTCGTATACCAAAAGTACAATGATGAAATGTTTCCTTTTTACACCAAGCATAAGCACAGGACATTTCAACATTTCATATTATTTAAGAGTGAAATAGTGATAAAGCAGAACTAATAAAAAATTACAAAAATGTCCAAATCCCTTAAAAAGTCCCAGACTAAAATGTAAATCTGAGCTCTTTCAGTTGAAAGAAATTTGCACTGACTGATCTTAAAATATATCAGTGCCTTTTTTTTTATCTCAAGATGTACCAGTAATGTTTTTTTTTTCCCTAAGGCACATTTCTAAAAATTATTCTAATTGAACTATGGCCTAATCCTAGCTTAGTTTAAGCTCTGTCTGTGAAACCGGGCCCATAGGAAACAGTTCACTGTCCATGAAACTTTCACCACAACTGCTTAAGTGTTCCTTGAGTGACCATATAGATACAGAGCAGTGTTCATTTAACAGCGGATTTTGCTGTGCAGAATTATTTCCCTCTTTATAGGAGTTGGCATAACTGACTATTGTTTTTACTAAAACATTGTTCCTAATAAAAAACAAATCTTGAATTTGTTCTGTTTGAATGAATAATTAGAGTACACTACAGAATAGTATTTTGTGTGTTTGTGTCTGTTGTGTGCAGAGCAGAACTGACATAAAATCAGAGCAGCAGACATTCCTGTTTATTAAATCACAAACCTGTTGATCTGAGTATATCTCTCTGTTTCTACTTATGAATTTAATATTTTATAATATTTAATATTTAATATGTATTTAATATTTATAGAATTAAGCAGACTGTTTTTTTTTTCTTACCAGAAGTGTACACATTATTTAAGCCAGGAAGGAGAGAAGATCCTTGAAGACGTTGAAGAAATAATAACACCAGACTGATTCTTAAGTGCTTCATTCCTGAACTTTGTTCCTAAGTCACACATCATGATGGGTTTTTTCACATGTGTACAAAAGCAACTTCTAGAATCTGATGAAATTATTAAACCCACTTATGAGAAAGGAGAAACAAACCCACTGGATGTCACTTTCGATTACATAGCTGAAGATTTGTTTTTATCTTTTGAAGGGGTTAAGAGCTTACGTAAAGCTAAAAAAGTGATTGAAAAGAAATATGAAATTAAAAAGGAGCGTGATGACTGCTGGCCAGCTGATGATATCAAACGAGTTTGGGAACAAACACAAAGAATGGATATAAAATCAAGCAGAAGACGATACTGGGCTCATGTTATAATTCTGCAGAAGCTAAAAAGATTTATGGTTTATGGTTTTCAAGCTTGTAAAACAAAACCAAGAGTGAAAGAAAACTCAGAAGATGCATCATCTGAAAGCAGTTCAGCATCTAGCACAGATGTAGCTCCTTTACCTGCTGAATTAAGGGGAAAAATCTGTTACCCTCATTTACACAGCAATGAATCCAGCAATGCTGCTTTAGCGAATGAGAGCGAGGATACTCTAGATAACAACTGTGAGCAGCAAAAAAGGATTGACAAGCATAAGGAGCTGAATTTCAACGATACGCCCAACCGAATGAAAGCTGAATCAGAGAATGGAAGATGGGAAGATGATGATATAAATCAAGCTTGTGGAAAAACAGAGAGCATGAAAGAAAACGCAGAAGAGAGATCAACTCAAAGCAGTGATGAGCTGAAGACAATAGAAGCTACTGGAGGAGATAAGCAGAGCTCTGAAGCAAAATGCAAATTATTTAAAAGTGGTCTCAATCAAACAGATCGTGTGAGTCAGGGCCGGTCTCAGGCACAACTTCCAGCTGCGAGTCAGGCCACTAAAAATGATCCTGGTGCTCCCCAAAAAAAACGATCCAGGACTAATGTCAGTGCAGCATCAGAAAGTGCAAAAGCAGATGAAATTATCTGCATACGTATCCCATTCTCAGAAATGTTCAACAGTGGATCACCAGTTAGTGAAGGTGTACCTCTTCATCAATCTCGCTATAAATTAATAAATGGATTTCCTTCTGATACTGATTTAAGGATAAGAAAATCTTACGCCATGTCATTCAACAATGAAACCAGGAATGCTGAATTGGTGTATGAGATACTAAACAGGGTAACTTTAGCGAACAATTGCAAAGAACCAGGAAGTATTGGAAATGATTATGTCAAAGGTCATCTTGCTGCAGCTGCTAATCACAGGTGGTGTCGGGAAGCAAATAATGATGCTAATTTGTTCAGCAACATTATACCACAGAATAGAACATTAAACAATAGTAGATGGAAAAGCGTGGAGAATAGATGTCGAAATATAACAGAAGATGTCCGCAATGTCCATGTGTACACTGGACCACTTTACCTGGAAACACAAAACAATGAAGATGTTCGTGTGCCTGACACAAGGGGAATGGACCGCTTGGAAGGTAAAGTAGTGCCAACTCACCTCTTTAAGGTGATCATTGAGGAGAGAACGGATGGGACAGTAGTAGAGCCAGAATGCTATGTGTTTCCCAATATGGCACCACAACCTTACTTAAGGGCTAGAAAAAACATTGAATATATTGAGAGGGTCTCTGGGTTGAGATTCATCGAACGCAGACGCAATGGGAACATGCAAGACTATATAAAGACGGTGACATTGCGGGGAGAAACTGGAAATGAAGAGCCATGTAGAGTTGATATACAAGTCAGAATATGCTAGTGTCAACAGATGGACTATCAAAATAAGTGTTACCGCAGCTTATAACCTGTAAGCTCTTAGTTAACACACCTGATTCAGATAACCAGCTCATTAGAAGAGAGCTACGTGCATGAATTGTGTTCAGACTGATATGATCCCTACACAGTGTCTACTAGAGCCACTGCCTACAGCGTCTGCACAAAAAGACTTTTTATATGCTTTCAAAATGTTGTTTTTCACACCTTCTAAAGTTTTAGTTTGAGTGCTTCTGCCTAAATGCTTGAAATTAGTTGTGTAGACATAAAAATATAACAAATATAATTATTCTGCTTAACAAATGCTAATGTATTAATATTACAATAATGTGTGATAATATTGCATTATATATATATAACAATTCAAATAGTTTTTATAGTTCTAATGACTTTTCTATTATTCTAAAGTGTGTAATGACTTAAAAATTATAATTTTGTTTTGATAATCAGATATTTGCTCATATTCTGTCACTGTTCAGTTGGTGTGCCCAGGATGCAGTTTTGCCAAGTCGATTTTTCTGCGGAATTGGGCTACATGAACACTGTTGCCGCGGGTGGATTTTCATGTCCGCTTTTCATGTTATCTTTATTCCCTGGAATGCGAACTGTACTGGGGGAACTCCTCCAAAAAATGTGTATTTTTGTAATAATAATACAATCTTTTAACATTTTTTAAAGACTGAAATATTATTATATAAAATATATTAAAATATATTTAATAAATATTATTAAATATATTTTTAAAATGTTATTTATTCCTGTGATACAAAGCTAAATTTTCAGCATCATTATTCCAGTCTTCATGATCCTTTAGATATCATTCTAATATGCTGATTTATGATCAGTGTTGAAAACAGTTGTGCTGCATTTTTTTTTTTTTTTTTTTTGGGGGGGGGGGGGGGGGTCAGTACATTTTTATTCTTACTTTTTTTGAAAGAAATTAATACTTTTAATCATCAATGATGTGTTAAATTAGTAAAAAGTGATAGCGTAGATTTACATTGTTTATATTTTGAATGAATGTTGTTGTTTTTAACTTGTTATTCATCAAAGAATCCTGAAAAAATGAACCACAGGTTTCAAAAAATTGTTTGGCAGCACAACTGCCAACTTCCAACATTTATAATTCTAATAATAAATCAGCATATTTATGAGTGATATTACGAAGATTTAGGAATGATTGGATTGTTTAAAATCAGTTTGTTCATCAGTGCAAATGGCTTTAATGGGAAGCAGTTACGTTGCTGTATTAGGTTGTATTAGGTAGCTAGCTAATCAGCAAAAATAGTACATTTATTTATCTGAATTGAGAACAGTGTTAGTGTGTGAAGTATTTGGGTGATTTGCCTTATTAATATGAAATTAATATGAAGGTGTATCATTGATCCAGTCCATCAAAAACTCACTCCAGCCAAACAAACAAAGCAACACTTTGTTCAACCCTGATAATAAAAGTACAGAATGACCAAAACACACATGAATCACACAATGAGCACAAAGACATGATGCAGAACAAATGGAAAAACAGAAACTGGTTTGGTGTCTCTATAAGTGTTGCTTACGTCTCCAAACATGCGATCAGCACCATAAGCAGACGTGTGCTTAAGTTATCACTCATCATTTTGACAAAGGTTTGATCATAACAGACCCTGGAGAGACTGAGCTTCAAACACACCAACAAATAAAGTACAATCAGTAAAACACTCACATTAATGTCTTCTTTAGTTTGAGTGCACTTTGTTTGAATTTAAACTAAAGGAATTTCTTACAAATGCAATAAAGGATACAAAGGCTTGTTCAGTTTGAACTGAACACAATATTTTCAAAATGATCTGTTTTGTGAAGAAAGACTTGTTCTTGTTATCGAACAGACTGATCACTGCCTATAGTGCCTACTGATGTAATTATGTAATAACTTGTTATGAAATTTTAGCATATGAAAAAAAAAATCAATTTGACAAAGATTTGATCATGACAGACCCTGGAGAAACTGTGTGAGCTTCAAACACACCAATGAATAAAGGGCAATAAATAAAACACAAAACACATTGTGTTGTTTTGCAATCAATAGATGTATTCTTTCATTTTCATTTTCAATGCAGTTTTTACATCATCCTGAAGAAATCTGTATGTTCCTGTCTGACTTGCTGAACAAGATGATCAGAAATTGTTCCACCCTCTTCAAAAATTTACCAAGAAGAGACTCTTTCCAAACCTGTAAGACCTTCATTCATCTTAAGACAAATAAAAATATTTTTGATGAAATCTAAGAGCATTCCTCTGCTTGCAAACAAGTTGCAGCACATCCAGGTTCTACGTCAGAGAAATATTAAAAACAGTCCTTATTAATCATAAGAACTCAGTTAAAAGTCCTACATGGGTTTTTTGTTAGTGAATGTGTCAGTTGCATTGTTGAGGGCCATTTCATCAAAACTATCTTAATTTGTGTTCAGAAGATGAACAAAGGTCTTACAGGTTTGGAACGACGTGAAGGTGGGTAATTAATGATGGAATTTACATTTGTGAGCGAACTATACCTTCTGTTACCACTCTTTTAAAGAAAACAATTTTTTTTCCAACAATAAATTCCACCACAGGATTAAGCTTTTCCACAACTTGAACAAATATGAACTAGACGAACTTACAGGTTACACACCCTTACACAAGACTATAGAAGATATTATACCATACATTGTTCACAGCTTAAAGGTGCAATAGGTGATTGTCTTCAGAAACATTTTTTGTTCTGCTGGTTAAAAAAAAGTCTCTTCACATCCCGATACGCTCTTAAAAATAAAGGTGCTTCAAAAGGTTCTTCACGGTGATGCCATAGAAGAACCATTTTTGGTTCCACAAAGAACCATTCAGTCAAACGTTGGCTGTCGTACCTGCCTGCATGTCAACATATATATATTTGCATACTTCCAGCCAATGTCATCAAAAACTCACTCCAGCCAAACAAACAAAGTGTGCAACCCTGATAATAAAAGAACAGAATGACAAGAAAAGGCAGAAAATGCATGATGAACACAAAGGCATTGCTCAGAACATAAGACAGAAACTGGTTTGACATCTCTGTAAATGTTGCTTGTGTTTCCAAACACCAACAAAGTTAATTTGAGTGCACTTTGTCCAAAGCTAAACTAAAGAATCTCACACACATGCAATAAAGGATACAAAGACTTGTGTTGAAACTAAACACAATGTTCGATAAAGGATTTGTATAGTGAATAAAGACTTAATCTTGTTGTTCAAAAGACCAGTCACTGACTGCTGATGTAATTATGTAATAACTTGTTACAAAAAAATAAATAATTATTTTGACAAAGATTTGATCATGACATACCCTTCCAAGGGCAAAAAATGTCTTGCTATGAATAGATGTGTCATCTCATGTTCATTTTGAATGCATTGAATGGATTTTTTCCTGTCTGTCTTGCTGAACAAGATGATCAGAAACCGTTCCACCCTCTTCAAACATTTACCAAGAAGAGACTGTCATTATACTGTAAGAGAAATGCTCTAAAACTGTGTTTCTGAACAGACAACAGATCTTTGTGATTCTCATGATGAAAGTGAAAGTAAAGTGTTGATTGCTCCAGGTGTGTGCTTGAATCTCTAGTGAAGAATGAAGCCGGGGGTCACTTCATACACAGCAGAGCAACACAACAACCAGAAGAATACACACTGATACCTTGCAGAATGTGTTCAAAAATAACCAAGTTATATTAACCCTTTCTACAATTTGATTGGTTACATCATCACTGAGCTGCCCTCACTGAAGTCCAGAATAATCATGTGATTTTTGTGATACATATGGTACAATGACTTGGCCTTCAAAATTCAAACACGATTGTTTCAGTTTTCTCTGAAGTATTTTATCTCCTTAAAGCATATAACATAGGCTATTTCTGCATTTCAGAACACAACATAAGCATTTGAGTGCATAAAACAGGAATGAAGCAAAATTAATGAGACGATCTTAAGAATTCATATTCCTCTAACCACTTTAAAGAATTCTCTGTCAACCTCCACCACAGGATGAAGCCGTTTTGGTAAGACTTCAAAATAAGGAACATTTTCCCCTTTGCACTCTTAACTATTTTCTAGCTATATATCAAACTACTATATATATAAAAAATTCTTAATGTGCTGCTTATTAATAGTAAGTAAGGTAGATGTTATATTTAGGTATTGGGTAGGATTAGGGATGTAGAATAAGACATTCATATGTGTAATATGTATGCTAATAAGCAAAAGCGTTTTCATGTCTTGAACAAATATAAACTAGAAGGACTAACAAGATATACAGACGCACACAAGACTAAATAAAGACAGTAGAAATACATACACTGAAATTTACTACAAAGATATATAACAGAACAATTCTCAGTGAAGGACAATAATCAATATACTGTTCACAGCTCTGGTGGAAAATTACTGTGCAAAAACGATGCAATGTAGTAATGAGTGACATTCACTATTTTACAGTGACTCAAAGACTTGTATGGTGAGTAAAAACAGCATTCCACAGTGACCTGCAAAACTTGTACAGTGAGAAAAGACTGACTTGTTTTTTTAAGTAATGACTATGACACATTTCTGATCATAAATGCAATTATATAATACAAACATTGCAATATGAATAATAATTTAAAAATAATAATAATAATAATAATAATAATATGATTTGTTTGACATGATTTGTTAGGAACTAAGGAACTCATATTCTCACAACAGCTAGACAGGACAGTATAAAGAGCTACGTAGGATGATTCATCAGTATGACGCACTAAACTTGATAAATAGCATCACAACTGAAACACTCCTCATTCTCCATCATCATTTACTAAAGAACAGACATCTGATATTTCTGTAAGACAGCGTATGAGAACAGATTTCATTGAAAAGGTTACTGGAACCTAAGAACACTGAACACTGAAGTTCACATGATTTTATGTGTTTCTGGAGGACAGACAAGGTAAGGAATCTAGTTCGGTCATGTGGACTCTATAAAAACTACCATTGCTTTGTTCATATTTTATATAGGTGAACAGCTTTGCATTAAAAATAAAGATTAAAAACGCTTTAAAAAACCTTACACAGTTTTGAGAATGTAAATATACACATTGTTATCACTAATATTAAGGAAATTTACTTTCAAAAGTAATGCATTACAATATTGCATTACTGACTAATTAGTTAGTTTTTATAAAGAGTAAAGTGTTACATTACTTTTGCATTACTTTTTAAATCAGGGCAATGCTTGCTTGTTTGTTTTTAATATAAAAAGTTCAATTTTAGCAAATTTAAAGGCCCTTTCACATTAAAAAGTAAAAAGAATAAGTCAATGGCGGAAGGAAAAGTAAATTCACATCTGCACAGAACTGTAGGAGACTGAAGTTCAACACTCTTCAGCAATGAGAAAAATGAAGCACAAATCCATCACTAAATAATAATTAAACTTTGAGTTTATATATTTTTTTATTTACAATGCACATTT
Organism: Garra rufa; assembly: GCF_049309525.1. Taxonomy (NCBI): domain Eukaryota; kingdom Metazoa; phylum Chordata; class Actinopteri; order Cypriniformes; family Cyprinidae; genus Garra; species Garra rufa. The sequence continues at coordinate 17,220,679 of NC_133361.1, forward strand.
CTTAATATTAAACCTAAAAAGAGTTTTAATATCATTATTGACAAGGATTGTATGAGCTCTGTATAATATAAGTTGTTAAATGCAAGATATACTTCAAGTATCCAAGTTTACCAAAAGTACAATGTTGAAGTGTTCTCTTTTTTCACCAAGAATATAAGCACAGGACATGTCAGATTATTAAGAGTGTAAAATAGTGATGAAACAGAACTAATAAAAAATTACAAAAATGTCCAATTCTCTTAAAAAAACTAGATTCCACCCCTTTTTCTCCTGGTTTCACAGACCAAGCTTAAGCATAGTCCCAAACTAAAATGTAAATCGGAGCTGCTTCAACTGTAAGAAACTTGCACTGACTGATCTCAAAATATATCAGTGCCTTTTTATATCTCAAGATGGACCAGTAATGTTTTTTTTTTCTCCCCTAAGGCACATTTATAAAAAAGTATACTAATTGAACTATGGCCTAATACTAGTTTAGTTTAAGCTCTGTCTGTAAAAAACGCAGCAGATGTTTCTGTTTATTAGATCACAAACCTGTTGATCTGAGTATATCTTTCTGTTTTTACTCTTTTTTTCTTACCAGAAGTGTACACATTATTTAAGCCAGAAAGAAGAGAAGATCCTTGACGAAATAATAACACCAGACATATTCAACAGTGCTTCGTTCCTAAACTTTGTTCCCAAGTCACACATCATAATGGTTTTTTTCACATGTGTACAAAAGCACCTTCCTGAAACTGATGAAATTATTAAAACCACTTATGAGAAAGGGGAAACAAACCCACCGGATGTCACTTTCAATTACATAGCTGAAGATCTGTTTTTGTTTTTTGATGGGGTTAAGAGCTTACGTGAAGCTAAAAAAGTGATTGAAAAGAAGGAGCGGGATGACTGCTGGCCAGCTGATGATATCAAACGAGTTTGGGGACAAACACAAAGAATGGATATAAAATCAAGCAGAAGACGATACTGGGCTCATGTTATAATTCTGCAGATGCTAAAAAGATTTATTGTTGATGATAAATGTAAACTAAATTCAGCACAGAAGGATCATGATGATACAATCACTGATTTTATTCAAGCTTGTAAAACAAAAGAAAACTCAGAAGATGCATCATCTGAAAGCAGTTCAGCATCTAGCACAGCTGTAGCTCCTTCACCTGCTGAACTAAGGGAAAAAATCTGTTACCCTCATTTACACAGCAATGAATCCAGCAATGCTGCATTAGCCAATGAGAGCGAGGATACTCTAGATCTCAACTGTGAGCAACGAAAAAGCATTATCCAGCATGAGGAGCTGAACTTCACAGATACGCGCAACCGAATGAAAGCTGAATCAGAGAATGGAAGATGGGAAGATGATGATATAAATCAAGCTTGTGGAAAAACAGAAAGTATGAAAGGAAACGCAGAAGAGAGATCAACTCAAAGCAGTGATGAGCTGAAGACAACAGAAGCTGCTGGAGGAGACAAGCAGAGCTCTGGAGCAAAACGCAAATCATCTAAAAGTGGTCTCAAACAAACAGATCGTGTGAGTCAGGGCCGGTCTCAGGCACAACTTCCAGCTGCGAGTAAGGCCACTAAAAATAATTCTGGTGCTCCCAATGACCAATCCAGGACTGATGTCAGAACAGCACCAGAAAGTGGAGAAGCAGATGAAATTATCTGCATACGTATCCCATTCTCAGAAATGTTCAGCAGTGCATCACCAGTTAATAAACCTGTACGTTTTCATCAATCTCGCTATAAATTAATAAATGGATTTCCTTCTGACACTGATTTAAGGATAAGAAAATCTTACGCCATGTCATTCAACAATAAAACCAGGAATGCTGAATTGGTGTATGAGATACTGAACAGGGAAACTTTAGAAAACAAGTGTGAAGAGCCAGGCAGCTTTGGAAATGATTATGTCAAAGGTCATCTTGCTGCAGCTGCTAATCACAGGTGGTGTCGGGAAGTAAATAATGATGCTAATTTGTTCAGCAACATTGTACCACAGAATGGTGCATTAAACAATGGTACATGGAAAACTGTGGAGAAGAGATGTCGAAAAATGACAGAGGTTATTGGGATCCGCAATGTCCATGTGTACACTGGACCACTTTACCTAAGAGGAAAAAAAGGTAAAGAAGTTCCTGTGCGTAACGTAAGTAGAATAACCCATTTAGAAGGTAAAGTAGTGCCAACTCACCTCTTTAAGGTGATCATTGAGGAGAGAATGAATGGGACAGTAGTAGAGCCAAAATGCTATGTGTTTCCCAATGTGGCACCACAACCTAGGGACATTGACTCATTTACTCAAAGCATTGAATATATTGAGAGGGTCTCTGGGTTGAGATTCATCGAACGCCGACGCAATGTGAACATGCGAGACTATATAAAGACAGTGACATTGCGGGGAGAAACTGGAAATGAAGAGCCATGTAGAGTTGATATACAAGTCAGAATATGCTAGTGTCAACAGATGGACAAAATAAGTTTTACCGCAGCTTATAACCTGTAAGCTCTTAGTTAACACACCTGATTCAGATAACCAGCTCATTAGAAGAGAGCTACGTGCATGAATTGTGTTCAGACTGATATGATCCCTACACAGTGTTCATTGCTCCCTACTCCCTGAGCAGAGGAAATCCGATGAAGTTTACTTAATTTCAGAACATTTATTCATGAGCTTGCGCTGAGCCACTGCCTACAGCATCTGCACAAAAATACTTTTTATATGCTTTCAAAATGTTGTTTTTCACACCTTCTAAAGTTTTAGTTTGAGTGCGTATGCCTAAATGCTTGAAATTAGTTGTGTAGACATAAAAATAACAAATATAATTATTATGCTTAACAAATGCTAATGTATTAATATTATAATAATGTATGATAATATTGCATTATATATATAACAATTCAAATAGTTTTTATAGTTCTAATGACTTTTCTATTATTCTAAAGTGTGTAATGACTTAAAAATTATAATTTTGTTTTGATAATCAGATATTTGCTCATATTCTGTCACTGTTCAGTTGGTGTGCCCAGGATGCAGTTTTGCCAAGTCGATTTTTCTGCGGAATTGGGCTACATGAACACTGTTGCTGCGGGTGGATTTTCATGTCCGCTTTTCATGTTATCTTTAATCCCTGGAATGCGAACTGTACTGGGGGAACTCTTTTTGTAATAATACAATCTTTTAACATTTTTTAAAGACTGAAATATTATTATATAAAATATATTGAAATATATTTAATAAATATTATTAAATATATTTTTAAAATGCTGTTTATTCCTGTGATACAAAGCTAAATTTTCAGCATCATTATTCCAGTCTTCATGATCCTTTAGATATCATTCTAATATGCTGATTTATTATCAGTGTTGAAAACAGTTGTGCTGCCTATTTTTTTATTTTTATTTTTATTTTTTTTGGGGGGGGGGGTCTTTGATCAATAAAAGGTTAAAAAGAGGTTTTCTAAAAGGTTTTCTAACAATATACACAACTGTTCAAAAGTTTGGGGTCAGTACATTTTTATTCTTTCTTTTTTTGAAAGAAATTAATACTTTTAATCATCAATGATGTGTTAAATTAGTAAAAAGTGATAGCGTAGATTTACATTGTTTATATTTTGAATGAATGTTGTTGTTTTTAACTTGTTATTCATCAAAGGATCCTGAAAAAATGAATCACAGGTTTCAAAAAATTGTTTGGCAGCACAACTGCCAACTTCCAACATTTATAATTCTAATAATAAATCAGCATATTTATGAGTGATATTACGAAGATTTAGGAATGATTGGATTGTTTAAAATCAGTAGGATTTGTGGATTTAAACTTTGTTCATCAGTGCAAATGGCTTTAATGGGAAGCAGTTACGTTGCTGTGTCAAGCCCCAATGGAGCTTCACAAGTTTATTATGAGGAGTCCCCTGGACAATCTACCCAGGTAATATTAATGAATCAGGAACATTAAAAATTGATTTTGACGATTTGCTTTTCACTGTGGGCCGATACCACAGTGGACCGAAGACAGACCTCAGGAGGAAGAACTTTGTGTAAAAAAATACAACACAATTGAATTGTCATGTTACAACTGATGAACAAAGTGGTGAAATGACAATAATCACAGAAGACAGCTCATCTCAAAGCAATGATGAACCGAAGACAGTGAGACCTGCTAGAGGAGTTAAAAAAGCTAACAATAACAAACCAGTTATCAACCAAAGACAAAGAGAACTTCTAGAAGATTTAAGCAGCATTCTCTAGGAATTATCAGTGTCAGTGCAGAATCAAAAAGTAAAGATGGCACCACATACATACGTATCCCGCTCACAAACCTGTTTGCCAATGAATTACCCTCTACGATACTAAAACCAAGAAAATATTCAAATTCTAAATATAAATTAATAGATGGACTTCCTGAGGAAACAGATGGTAATGAAATAAACAGAATTAAGGGGAAAAAATGTTATGTCATGTCATACAATAATGAAAAAAAGAATGCTAAATGGGTGTATGAGATACTGAACATGAGTATACTTTACATTCATATAAGAAACCAGAATTTGAATACTCAGACTCAGATTCAGACTCAGGCTCAAAGGATCCAACCTACAAACTATCCAACAAGAGTCATCCATTTGAGAAGCCATTTGATCGAGGTCATCTTGCTGTGGCTGCCAATCACATGTGGTGTCAGGAAGCCTATAAGGACACTTTTAAGATGAGCAACATGACACCTCAGCATAAAGACTTAAACCAAGGCAGGTGGAAAATTTTGGAGGAATATTGTAGAGACTTTGTTAAGGATGACAAGGTCCGTAATTTGCATGTGTACACTGGACCACTTTACCTGAGAATAGAAGATGAATCAGGAGAGAAGCATGTTCATGTGCTTGACAGAAGTGAAATGAAGTATGAGGGAAGCAAAGCAGTGCCAACTCACTACTTTAAGGTGGTAATTGTGGAGACAACGGATGGGACAGTAGAAAAGCCAGAATGCATCCTGATAACTAATGACAAAATTCAAACATTTACATTTCCGGACATTGAATACATTGAGAAAATCTCTGGCCTGAAGTTTACATTAAAAAGCCCAGAATTGGAAGTGGTGGACCATAAAAGAACGGAGACATGGAAAGGAAATAATTGGAAAAAAAAAAAGTGTTGCGAAAGACGTCACAGTAAGCTCCTTTGAGAAAAATGATGAGCAACCCCAAAGTCTTAATGAAGAATAACTTATATTGCAGCATAGTAGTGACAAAGTCCATGCAACACTTTAAAATCAGTGGAGTTAAAAAGAACCCTATCCTAAACTCAAATCATTGATACACTTTAATGTAAATGAAGTTGCTCCTGTCGTAACAGCTGTGTGTGTTAATGAAGTTCTGACACTCCATTGTCTGAAATGGTTCTCGATGTCCCACACTCATTCATATTTTACAACTGGTCATCATTTGCTCAGGATGTGATCATCCTAAATAATCTAGAAACAATATAACTGTTGACTTTCTTATTGTATATAATAATTAAGCCATTTTGGGAAATGTGCATGATTGAACATTTATTTTGGAGTGCAATCTGGTTCGGGGCAGTCTTACACTCCTGAATCACAGTGACTTCTGTTTGATCTTCCCTTATGAGTGTGGATCACAGGCTGTCCATGTGGAATTGAAAAGAGGGAGTTTGACTAAATCTGCAGTGATTTCATTCATGGTTAATCCAATATATGTAGACAGGATATGTACACCATTCAAAAATGCTAGAAATAATTATGTAGGCAAATGTATGTTTATGTATTTCTTTCTTTCTTTATAAACTATGTTTTTGATTATTATTATTATTATATATAAACTTAAATCAACAGTTAACATACAGTTGAGCTAATTTTAGATAAATGTTGTCTAATTTGAAGAAACTATTACTTAGTTTTGAATAATTGTATATTTTTGTTATACATAATTTCCATTTTTCAACTTTGTGTATCAAGTTCTGATGACTTTTTATTGTTTAGTGGAAAAAACAACAACATCTGAGTGTGTTAACAGAATTCAGTGAGTCTGTGTTTCAATAAGCATTTGGATATTTGCTCAGATGCATATCATAGCTAGTTCTCTGTTCTGTTCCTTAGAGATTTCTTTGTGCTGTGTAATTGTTTTCCAAGACAAAAGCACACTTTCTCCTTCACTGTGACATACATATATATAAACTTAATAAAAAAAAATCTGACTATTATTTTGTATTTTATTTTGTCAGTCCCATTATTATGGAAGACGGAACTTGCAAAAATGAAAAATAAATAAATATGCAGATAAATAAATCTGTTTGTCATTCATTCATTCATTCATTCATTCATTCATTCATTCATTCATTCATTAATTCATTCATTTACAGAAAACCTGGAAATATTAGGGAATTTGAAAATCGTCAGGCCTGGAAAAGCCAGAGATTTTTTTTTCCTTTATTTTGGATGTTTTTTATACTACCTACAATACTAATTGAAGCTTTACATTGGACTGGATTCAACACAAATTATGAAAGTTAAAAATAAATCATGTTAATCCCTGCCTATATATATATATATATATACATACTATATATAATAACTTTTTAAACTTTTTTTTATAGAACCTTATTTTACTTTGTTTTGACCACAGATGGTGACAAAACTTAATTTTGGGGACAAATTTGTAAATAAGCTATAGCCATGGCTTAATTAGTTACAAGTAAACAAAATGTGTGTTA
>NC_133361.1:17227907-17306009 GCF_049309525.1 Garra rufa
CCATAAGTCATCCTCCATCCATCAATCTGTTTGTCCATCTGTCCATCATCCACAATCCATTCAGCCATTCATTTGTCCATCTGTCGGTCATCCATCAATTCATCCATCCATTTGTTTTTTTGTCCATCCATCCAGCCGTTAATCACCCTCCATCTATTTGTCCATCTGTTTATTATCCATCATCCATCCATTCATGTGTCCATCTGTCCATTATCCATCCATTCATTCATTAATTTATGCATTAATTAATTCATCCATCTGTCCATCTGTCCATTCATCCATTAATCACCTATCCATCCATTTGTCCATCAATCCATCCATCCATTTTGTCCATTTGTTCACCAATACATCCATCCCTCCTTTCAATTTGAATATTTGACCATCCATCCAATTATCTGTCCACCTATCCATCCAGCCGTTCACTCATCTGTCCATCTGACTATCCATCCAGCCATTTGTCCATTTGTTAATCAATCCACCCATCCCTTTATTTGACCATTGGTCAATCATCATCATCCATCCCTTAATCATCCATTTATTTGTCTGTCCATCAACCATCGCTCCATCATCCATTTATTCATCCATCATCCATCCATTCATTTGTCCATCTGTCCATCATCCATCCATCCTTTCATTAGTCCATCTGACCTTCCATCCATTCATTTGTTCATCTGTCCACCTATCCACCTATCCATCCATCCATCCATCCATCCATCCATCCATCCATCCATCCATCATCCATCCATCCATACATCCATCCATCTGTCATCTGTCCATTATCCATCAATGCATCCATTCATTTGTCCATTTGACCATCCATTCATTCATTAATCATCCATCCATTCATTTGTCCATCCATTCATCTGTCCACCTGACCATCCATCCATTCATTCATTTGTCCATTTGCCCACCTTTCCACCTATCCATCCGTCCATCTGTCCATTTTTCCATCATCCATCCATTTACTTGTCCACTTGTTCATCCATCAATCCATCCATCCATCCATCCATCCATTCAGCCATCCATCCATCCATCCATCCAGCCATCCATCCATCCATCCATCCATCCATCATTTGTCTATCTGTATATCTGTCCATCATCCATCCATTTGTCAACTTTCATCATCCATCCATCAATCCATCATTCATCCATTTGTCCATCTGTCCATCATCCATCCATTTGTCTATCATCCATCCATTATTCATCCAGCGATCCATCATCCATACATTTGTCCATCCTTCATCATCCATCCATCAATCCATCCATCCATCCATCCATCATTTGTCTATCTGTATATCTATCCATCATCCATCCATTTGTCAACTTTCATCATCCATCCATCAATCCATCATTCATCCATTTGTCCATCTGTCCATCATCCATCCATTTGTCTATCATCCATCCATTATTCATCCATCCATCCATCATCCATCCATTTGTCCATCCATTCATTTTGTCCATCCATCCATTATCCATCTGTCCATCCATCCATCCATCATCCATCCATCCATCCATTCATTTGTCCATTCATCCATCATCCATCCATCCATTCATTTGTCCATTCATCCATCATCCATCCATCCATCCTTTCTTCTGTCTATCATCTATCATCCATCCATCCATCCATCCATCATTCATCCATTTGTCCATCTGTCCATCATCCATCCATTTGTCTGTCATCCACCCATTCATTTGTCCATCCATCATTATTCATCTGTCCATCCATCATCCATCCATTTATCCATTTGTCCATCCATTCATTTTGTCCATCCATCCATTACTCATCTGTCCGTCCATCATCCATCCAGTTATCCATTTGTCCATTCATCCATTCATCCATCCATCCATCCATGTATCCATCTGTCCATCATCCGTCCATTCATCCATCATCCATCCATCCATCCTTTCATCTGTCTATCATCTATCATCCATCAATCCATCCATCCAATGGTCCATTCATTCCTTTGCCCATCACCTATTCATTCATTCATCCATTCATCCATTCATTCATTCATTCATTCATTCATTTTTAAACTTTTCAAACTTTTCAAACTTCTCTTGTTAATAATAACAGTCAATTGAGCTCAATATTTAAATTTCATTTCAATTTCTTTTAACTCTCCTTTTTACGTATGATTTTAAACAGCAGATCTGCATTCTGTTCTCAATTCAAATCCAGTTGAGTTTGCACTGATGGCTCACAAATCCCCCAGCTCAGCTCTTTGAGCAGCAGTAGCGTTCAGCACATGATCAGGATGAATCACGACATTCATGTTTACGGGTGTCCAGTGTGTCTGTGACCCACGTTGACCCGAGCACAACGCCGCTTCAGTCCGAGTGGCGGGTGGGTCGCGTGTGGGCTCTGACCTCATAAAGCGCATGTGATAAGCAGCTCTCTAATTGGCGCTTGTGGGGTGTGCGGTTTGCGCTCTGACCGAATTTGTTACACAACAACAACACCAGCCGCAAATATGCCATAAAAGAGAGAAATAATGAGCCTTTGATGGTTTGAGCAGACGTGAGCTCCAGAAATAGGACCGGCTCCAGATAGAAAGCGGCTCCCGTTCTCGGCCGTGTGGCTTTTCGTTTTCGGTAAATGCATTTTTAAGAGGGTCTGTTCCCACAGCCATCTGCGAGGACGCGGAGAATAAAACAACAGCAACAAAGATAAGACGTGCAGAGCGCCTACGCATGAAAGAAATCTCTGACGGAGCGTTTGAAGGACAGGAATGCAGAACGTTCAATGTGAGCGTGTGGAAAGAAGCGTGTCAGATTGAAATCAAGTAGAAATACAGCAAATTTAGTTTCTTGAGACACAGCTACACCTGTTTGTTTGTGATTCTCATTAGTCAACAGATGCCTAGCAGAGCATTTTATTACCTTTTAATGACATGACAGGGAATCTCTATTGAAATTAATCTCTATTTCTAAATTAATTCTGGGTTTGTGAAAACATACATTAGCAACATTTTTAGATGGTGTGAAGTTAATTTAGATAACTTTTAATAGGTTTTATTTCATAATTTAATTTAATAATTTAATTTATTTACTTTGAATTAAAAATAGTTGAATGAAGGTTTATTTAAATAAATTTAAATTTAATTATTTAATTAGTATACTCTTTATCTTATTTAATTTTTTAAGCATTCTTTTTTATTCAAATTAAGTTAAAAAATGTATTATTTACTTATTTTTTATTTCCTTTTTAATTAATTGTATTTATTTAAATCATTTTTTAAAATCAAATCCAGTTATTTTAGATAAAGACTAGTGCCAAATGCACAAATGTTAAACAAAAGTATATTGCAAAACATATATTTGATTAATTTTAGTTATGTTTTATTTTATTTATTTACTTGTCATTCAAATATTATTTATTTATTAAAACCGAACTTGATCATATATCACAAATCTTATAAAACATTATAAAACAAAAGATTTATGTATTCATTTATTAATTTATTCATGTAATATGTTTCAATACATTTAATCATAGAAATTTAATAATTGTTATTTATTGATATATTTAATTTTTTTTGTTTCTTTTTAATCAGGCTTGTTTGTTTATTTATTTATTTTAATCACATTTAGTTAGGTAGTTCAGTCATATTTTATTTATATCAATTCATTGTTTATTTATTTACTAATTTACTTAATTAAAACTTAATTTACTAATTAAGTTTTAATTTAAAATTTAATTTATTTTAATCAGATTTAGTTAGATAACTTGTTTGTATTTTTACTGTCGTTTTTAATTTAATGTTTTATTTATTCTTCACTCAAGTTTAATTTATTTTTCTTTTTATTTCTATTTAATTCATATTTTTATTAATTATTTTTATATATTTTTTAGTTTTATTTACTAAATCAAACTTGATCTATACATTTTAATCACATTTAGTTAGATAAGTAGTTTATCTTATTTTTATTATTTATTTTATTTTATTTTTAATTCACCTTTTATTGTTTAGTAAGATAGCTTGTTTCTATTTTTCATGTATTTTTTAAATTCTTAAATGTATTTATATGTCTTTCAAATTGAATCACCTAGCTTAATCTTACTTTTTCATTATTTATTAATTTGAAATGTGATGCAGGAAGACCTGGGGGTGAAAACTTTTGCACAGGAAAACGATTTGCAAAATGTTCTTATTTTATTGTTTCAGAAGACAAAGGAATAGATCATTTAGTGTTTGCGGTGTTCTGGTCCAGCATTGATGTACTGTACTTGTTTAGACTGTCTCTCTGTCCTGACATGTTCATATTCCATCAGATAGAGCCCAGATTATGAAACGTCTAAATATAGAAGCACTAATAGCGCTAACAACTGTGTGTCTGTGAGTGGAGTGCTTTACTAGAGTAACAAGATCAGAGCAGGTGCAGACCTACAAACACACACAGATTAAAAACAACATGTGTGTTTGAAAGTCACTGAAGCGGTGAGAAAGTGATTGGGGTTGGATTGTGAACATGACGAGGCAGAGAAAGAGAGAGAGAGAGAGAGAGAGAGAGAAGCTTTGAAACAGAAAAACTGATGACTCACCAAGCTTCCCAAAACCCCCCTCCTCCCTTCCCGCCTTACGGGAAACCGAATGTTTTCCTTTTTTTTCCCTCTCGCTCCTTCACAGGCAGAAAAGCTCTTTTGACAGGCGCCGGGGTCACGCGCTGGACGAGCGTTTGTGTGCGGGACCGTCGTCTCTCTTCCGCTGCGGGGGTCCGGGGCCTCAGCGGTCGGGGGCCGTTAACTGTGAAGAATGGTGTTGTGTTTTGTGTGTTTTGTGTGTTTGTGTGTGTGCTGATCACTTGAAAGGGGTTTCAATCTTTTAGATGCCACAGGACCACAATTATGATCCTAAAAATACTCATCCTCATCTGCAGCTATATACTTTCAAATATTAAAAGACCTAATTTAATTTATACTGGGATATATTTATATATATATTATGTGTAATATATATAGTTATATCCTTTTTTTAAGTTCCAATTTTATTTTTGTACTTTTTTATTCATTTACTTTTCAATCTAATTTTATTTATTCAAATTTTTTATTATTATTTTTTATTTATGTATTAAAATTAAGATAAATAATCTTATTCCTTATTTATTTATTTTATTTTAATGACATTTTATTTTTTAATCCAATTCATTTAAATTTTAAATTTTGTTTATTTTATTTTATTTTTTATTAAAATTAATTTAAATAATATTATTTATTTATTTTTAAATTAGATTTTATTTCAGAATTTAATTTGATTATTTTAAATATATTTTTATTTATTTACTTTGCATTAAAATAGGTATTATTTAAAAAACAATGAAATTACATTTAATTATTTAATTAGTATACTCTTTACTTAGTTTTTTAAAACATTTTTAAGCATTTTCTTTATTCAAATTAAGTAAAATAAATTTTTAAAATTTTTAAAATTCATTTAAATTAAGTTAAATAATCTTATTTATTTATTTATTTTAATTTATTATCTTTTTAATTACATTTTATTTATTTAATAATGCAACTTTATTATTTTAAATATTTTTTTTATTTATTCACTTTGCATTAAAATTTAATTATTTAAATCAATGTAGGTTTATTTAAATCAAATATTTAAATCAAATTAAAATTGAATTATTTAATTACTATACTTTTTATTTTATTTTAAAACTTTTTTAACATTCCTTTTTTTGCAAATCAAGTTAAATACATCTTATTATTTATTTACTATTTTTTAATGAAATTTTATTTATTTAAATCATTTTTTTAAATTTATTTTAGTCCAATTCAGTTCAGGTAACAGTTACATTTTTTTTTTTTTTTTACTTTGAATTAAAAATGTAATTATTTAAATTAATATAGGTTTATTAAAAAAGTGAAACAATTAATATACTTTTTATTTTATTTATTTTATTTTTTAAACATTCTTTTTTTATTCAAATCAAGTTAAATAAATGTATTATTTACGTATTTAAAATTTTTTTTTCTCTTTTTAATTAAAATTTTACTTAAATCAAATTTGTTTTATTTTATTTTAATCCAATTCAGTAAAGTAGATATTTTAATTAAAAATAAATATTTTTTAATTATTTACTTTTCATTAAAATGTAATTACTAAATTCAATGTAGGTTTATTTAAATAAATTAAGACTTTTAATAATATTTTTTAAACATTTTAGGAATGTTTTTAAACATTTTTCTTTTTATTCAAGTCAAGTTATATAATCTTATTATTTATTTTTATTATTTTTTAAAATACTTTTTTTACTTTTAGTTACAATTTATTCATTCAAATGTGATCGATTTATTTACATTTAAATTAAATTTAGTTAGGTAGATAGCTACCTTATTGTATTTAATTATTTATTTTTTAATTTACTTTGTAATCAAATAGCTGTCTAGACAAAACAGTTAAAATACTTAAGAGTGTTTCTGTGTCAGTTGTGTGTTTGTATTGCCGTTGAACACAGCTGCTTCTTGAATAAAGTCCGGTTTAGTGACTCGTGTTACTAGTATGCAAGCAGATCTAATTAGTGTTCCTCTTCAGAGGCGGGACGGTGGTCCGGTCATAAATAACCCTCAGCAGCCGCCGACACTCGGACTTTCCGTTTGAAGTCAGTTTGTTTGGGAGCCTGTTGTTTAACTGGGTTTAATTGGATCCGTTCGACTCCTGAAAGCACTCGTCCCGCAGGAGATGTTTTATAACGGGGAAACTTAGGGGATTTCACCCGCGTTTCTGAGCCATGATGCAGGACGGCAGCCAATAGGATCTGGCGGCTCATATAAACACTGAGATAACTGATCCAAGAACAGACACACAACTGCTAATCTGAACACAGATAATGTACTGAAATACAGAACAAAACATGAGATGATACAAGACAGTATAGCACCTGGAGCGTCAGTGACTGATATCAGCTGGGGTTAGTCATCAGGTCAGCAGGTTAACTCTGTGTTTGAACTAGTCTGTGCCTGTTTGAGCAGAATGTGTGAAGGTGATGGAGGTTATCAGAATGTTGTGTGTGTTATTTGTCGCTTTATTTTCATTACAATGAGATAACAACACCAGACACTGAGAATGAGGGATTGTGGGTAAATCTGTTATAAGGGGGATGCATAATAACACAATACAATACACAACATTACACAATAAAACAAACATAGATAGATAGGACAGATAAACAGACAGACAGATGGACAGATAGACAGACAGATAGATAGACGGACAGATAGACAGACAGACAGATAGATAGACAGACAGATAGATAGACGGACAGATAGACAGACAGATAGATAGACAGATAGATAGACGGACGGACAGACAGACAGACAGACAGATGGACAGATAGACAGACAGACAGACAGACAGATGGACAGACAGACGGACAGATAGACAGACAGACAGACAGACAGACAGACAGACAGACAGATAGATGGACAGATAGACGGACAGACAGACAGACAGACAGACAGACAGACAGACAGACAGACAGACAGACAGACAGATGGACAGATAGACAGACAGACAGATGGACAGACAGACAGACAGATAGATAGATAGATAGACAGATGGACAGATAGACAGACAGACAGATAGATAGATAGATAGACAGATGGACAGATAGACGGACAGACAGACGGACGGACGGACAGACAGACAGACAGACAGACAGATAGATAGATAGATAGACAGATGGACAGACAGATAGATAGATAGATAGATAGATAGATAGATAGATAGATAGACAGACAGACAGACAGACAGACAGACAGACAGACAGACAGACAGATAGATAGACAGATAGACAGACAGATAGACAGATGGACAGATAGACGGACGGACAGACAGACAGACGGACGGACGGACAGACAGACAGACAGATAGATAGACAGATGGACAGACAGACGGACAGACAGACAGACGGACAGATGGACAGACGGACAGACAGACAGACAGACAGACAGACAGACAGACAGACAGACAGACAGATGGACAGATAGACGGACAGACGGACGGACGGACGGACAGATAGATAGACAGACGGACGGACGGACGGATGGACGGACGGACAGATAGACAGACAGACGGACAGACAGACAGACAGACAGACGGACAGATAGATAGACAGACGGACGGACAGACAGACAGACAGATGGACAGATAGATAGATAGACAGACAGACAGACTTACAGATGGACAGATAGATAGATAGACAGACAGACAGACAGACAGACGGACAGATGGACAGATAGATAGATAGACAGACAGACAGACAGACAGATAGATAGATAGATAGATAGATAGATAGATAGATAGATAGATAGATAGATAGATAGATAGATAGATGGACGGACAGATAGACGGACGGACGGACAGACAGACAGACAGACAGACAGACAGACAGACAGACAGACAGACAGACGGACAGATGGACAGATAGATAGACAGACAGACAGACAGACAGACAGACAGACAGACAGACAGACAGATAGATAGATAGATAGATAGATAGATAGATAGATAGATAGATGGACAGACAGATAGACGGACGGACGGACAGACAGACAGACAGACAGACAGACAGACAGACAGACAGACAGACAGACAGACAGACAGATGGACAGTTAGACAGACAGACAGACAGACAGACAGACAGACAGACAGACAGACAGATAGATAGATAGATAGATAGATAGATAGATAGAGAGACGGACAGATGGACAGACAGACAGACAGACAGACAGACAGACAGACAGACAGACAGACAGACAGACAGACAGATAGATAGATAGATAGATAGATAGATAGATAGATAGATAGATAGACAGACGGACAGATGGACAGACAGACAGACAGACAGACAGACAGACAGACAGACAGACAGACAGACAGACAGACAGATAGATAGATAGACAGACAGATGGACAGACAGACAGACAGACAGACAGACAGACAGACAGACAGACAGACAGACAGACAGACAGACAGACAGATAGATAGATAGATAGATAGACGGACGGACAGACAGACAGACAGACAGACAGACAGACAGACAGACAGACAGACAGACAGACAGACAGACAGACAGACAGACAGACAGACAGACAGATAGATAGATAGATAGACAGATGGACAGACAGACAGACAGACAGACAGACAGACAGACAGACAGACAGACAGACAGACAGACAGACAGATAGATAGATAGACAGATGGACAGACAGACAGACAGACAGACAGACAGACAGACAGACAGACAGACAGACAGACAGACAGACAGACGGACAGATAGATAGATAGATAGATAGACAGACAGACAGACAGACAGACAGACAGATAGACAGATAGATAGATAGATAGATAGACAGATGGACAGACAGACAGACAGATAGACAGATAGATAGATAGATAGATAGATAGATAGATAGATAGATAGATAGATAGATAGATAGATAGATAGATAGATAGTAGGGGTGGAGCCGAACCCAAATACGATATTCGGAAAGGCACAAATAGCGTGTTTTTTACGAATACTTATTTCGAACAAATACTTTAAGAAATATTTGTAATCGGGAACAAGAAAAAATTTATATCAAAAAGCTGCGTTTCCTCATGAGACTGCAGTTAGTGCATGCCCGTGTGAGTGAGTGACATTCAGGAGTCAGGGGGTGGGGTTAAAAGAGGTGACTGACACAGGCTGCTACACACAGCAACAGAGAAGACTCGGCTGGGTGAAAAAAGACTTCACTGCATCACTATTTACCTTACACTGTGTACCTTAACTGGGTTCTGGAGGCAGTTTATAGCTTTTGGGAAGCAGAGTTTGATCGGGAGATTATTCCATTAGGGGCCGTTCACATGCGCGCTCAAGTTCGTTATTTCAAATGTAGACTCGCGGTATGCGCGCTCATAATGGAAGCGACGCGGACACGGTGCTACACGCTTGTTTTTTCCAGGCGAGTCCGCGCCGCATCCAGATAAATACATCTCAACTTTTCAGAATGCCACAAGCGCAGCGCAGGTCATGTGACAAGAACCAACCAATCAGCTTCACCCTTTCCCTTAATAACATTGAAAAACAGCCAAGTTGGAGGAACAGCTTATCATATCTGTACAGGAATAACCATTTTAAAATAAATTTAAAAGCAGAGCTACTGCGAGCGATTTTTAATGCTGGAAATCCATTTATGCTTTGCTGAAGCTTCCGAGTCTTCATTGAGAGATCAGGTCATGGTTGCTTAGCAACGGCAGACGCCACGGGAAAGAAGTTCATTCAGAAGAAGAACAGTTCTTTTAAGTATTATTTGTTATTATTCTGTCTGTTCAGCGTCGTCCAACAAGGACGGGTGGTGGTGGGGTTCATAATGTTCACAATGGTATTTTATTAGTTGTTGGTTTAACCATGGATGAGGTAATGGCTGTTATGTTCATTTCTTTTTCTTACGCTATAACGTAAATTATAAGTGTAACGCACAAAAAAAAAAAAAGAATTTTTACACCTATTTTGAATTTTACCTGAATACAAATGCAAATACTTTTCCCTCCTCAACAAATACAAATACAGACACAAATACCGGCTGCTTTGCACACCCGTAATAGATAGATAGATAGATAGATAGATAGATAGATAGATAGATAGATAGATAGATAGATAGATAGATAGATAGATAACCTACAGATAGATTAACCTCTGTTTGAACCCCTGACTCAGAGGTCACAGCAGTACTGATCAGTCACAGGTGTGTGTGTGTGTGTGTCACCTGGTTTTAACTGCAGTCTGTAATCACACACACACACACACACACACACACACACACACACACACACACACACACACACAGAGACAGGTGTGCAAGGCCAGACGCAGACTGTCATATAACACTGTACTATGTTTACAAAAGTGTCTGTTGCTAGGGTGAGTTTCTCTGTTATTTGCAGTTCCTGTTTTGAAAATTGCATAAAACATCAGAATTTCTGCTGAAATCTCTCATTCTTTCTAGGAAATTGCAGTTTTAACATTAAAGTCTTTGTTTCAGTCTGTATATCAAAGGCCTAAAACATGGCAAACATGGCAGCACTACAAAATGAGTAATTTCTTTTTGAACGAACCGATTCCCTTAAAAGTGCTGCCAGTGCTGTTTAGAAGTGTGTGTTTGATTATAGCCTCGGTTCACACGGCGGCACTTACAGTCCTGTTGATGTGTGCAGACGTTCAGGAGCTCGTCGTGTGTGAATGTTGTGAATAATCTGCTGTGATGTTTAGCTCTTGGCTGAACTGCAGATGTGCGGCTCTCAGCAGCTTTTCTCATGTTTTTGTCTCTTTCTGATGCTTCTGTGTCCAAGTAGGTCGGAGTTCTGCTGCGGCTTTTCCTGACCAAGCACTTCTGTGTCCAAACTCACAAACACAGCTGGATAACAGCAGTGTAGGCGGCCTATAACGGTAACAGCACAAGTCGACAGTACAGCTGTGAGTGCTTTTTTAATGTGCGTATATTAAGTTGAGGCTTATATGAGAGTACTGAATGCATAATATATCCTGCAGGCTGAAATCAAGAACTAGTCTAGGCATGCTTGAATGTTAGTTCACAAGACATTATATAATCAGATCTGATAGATGGGATTTGAGGATTATCTGACTTGCTGAGTCAGATTTCAACATGTGTGAGTGGCAGCAGGTCGTTAAAGGAATGGTTTACTCAAAATGAACATGTGCTCATAATGTACTTAACCTCAGGCCATCTTAGATGTAGATGAGTTTGTTTCTTCATGGGAACAGATTTGGAGAAATGTAGCATTAGGTCACTTGCTCTGCAAAATGATAATTATGATCTTCAAATTCAATCTCTTAATGCGCTTCCTTTGGGAGGATCAGTGAGCGTTTGAACCTTCTGTAATAGTTGCATAATAGTCCCTCAGTCACACAGTCATTATTGGAAAAGGTTCAAATACACAAAAGTGCTGAAAAACCAAAGAATCCGTGGGACCTGAAGGATTTCAAGGGACTCATGAATCACATAATAAAAAACGCAGCTGTGCATCATTCAGGTAACAACACAGTATTAAGAATCAAGTGTATGAAAACTTTTAAACAGGGTCATTTTTATAAATTAAACTATTATTTTCTCTTGTGCACTATATGTAAACATATTTTATGTCAACTAACTTATTCAGGTCAGTACTAAATAAAAAATAACATGCATTTTGTATGATCCCTCTTATTTTGGTAAAGTAATCTGCAAGGTGTATGTAAACTTTTGTCTTCAACTGTAGCTACTTTCTATTAGTAGCTTGTACTGTTGCCAAATGCTTCACAGAAGAATGACAGAGTAGTTTGTTAAGCTAATTGTATTTTCCAGAAGTGTCAGTAACACTGGCACCAACTCAATCCACTGTCGCGGCTCTTAAAGCACATGATAATTATGAGATTAGAGCAGCATATGCTGTTTGGACACTAATTTATGTTGATAGGCCTTTATATGAAGTGTGTTTGTGTGTTAGTCTGGGTGTGGAAGCATCAACACGGGTGTATGCGAGCAATTAAAAGCTTTGCCACATTTGGTTTACAGTCTTAATTTATAATCCAAGCTAACTGACCTTAAAGGGGTCAAGAGTGCATGCAGTGATTTAAAGAGGCAAGTTTTTCAGGTGCTGCCGTGATCATGTTTGACCTCATTTATTTATTATAACATGAATTCATTAATGGCTGCAGTTTTTGTTTTACGTAATTTCAGAACAGCAGACAAATTGAAACTTTTATTTATTTATAAAAAAGCATAGAAGAGAATGCATTTTTTTTTTTTTTTTTTAGCAAGGATGCATTAAAATGCATTACATTTTCAAAACGTGCACCCACAATCCCGTGCTGCTCTCGACACACGGTATGGCTGTCATGTGCACATGCTACATATGTGAAGCGGGTCACCAGTTGCTTGAATCTTGTTTATTGTGTGTGTGTGTGTTTTAATATGTGAACAATAGCAGAAGTGTCGTGTCACCGCAGCCTACAGTCCCATCTGAGCACCACATTGGCTGTATAAGACAGAAACACGTGTTGGGAGTCTCCCAGAAAGCACACACACGCACGCACACATGCGTCCGCCCATGCAATGGCAGCACATGGCCAGTGAGAGCTGAGTCAGTGCAGGCCTTGTGTAACCGTGTGTTTAGATGTGCGGCTGGCACAGATGCCACTGCAGGTGTCGATATGAGAGAAGAGCAATAAATAATGCTTGAGGAATGAAGCTCACCTGGTCCATCTGACACACCTGTCTCATCTCCTCGTGCCAGTACACTCTGCACATGAGCTCGCCATCTATCGCTTTGTGACTCACGATGAATCATACTTTTGAATTATTTCATCTGAGGGCTCTTCTGTGCCTGATAAGATCCAAAACAAACAACCGGCAACAATCTCTGAGGCTGTGAATCTTGGATGGTTGAGTTGTGTTAGTACAGGCCTAAATATATTGGTTTATTTGGTGTTATTTGAACAGCTGCATCTTTGCTTTCATCTCAAAGTTGTATTTGTAATTAATTTTAAACCTACAAATTTACTAATTTTTAATCTTGCAATGTGCTCCACGGCTTGCTAAGGTTTTGTGGGTGGTTGCAACATATAATTTCAAAGTTTCTAACATGGGTTTTCACATGTTAATGTGTGGTTGCTAGGGAGTTGGGTGGTTTCCAGGGTGTTGCTATGCAGTTACTGACACATTCTACATTTCTCAAATGTTTCGCGTGGTTGCCAGGGTTATGATGTACAACTGTAGAGTATTTAACATGTTAATATGTGGTTGCTAGGAAGTTTAGGTGGTTACCAGGGTGTTGCTATGCAGTTACAAATATATTCTACATTGTTAAGGTGTTATAGGTGGTTGCCAGGGTGGCACTGTATAATTGGACAGGATTTAACATGTTACTATGTAGTTGCTATGGAGTTTGGGTGGTTTCCAGGGTGTTCCTATGGAGTTACAAAGATATTCTAAATTGTTAAGGTGTTTAGGTGGTTGCCAGGATGACACTGTATAATTGGGCAGTATTTAACATTTTACTATATGGTTGCTAAGGAGTTTGGGTGGTTTTCAGGGTGTTGCTATGTAGTTTCAAATATATTCTAAATTGTTATGGTGTTTAGGTGGTTGCCAGGGTGACATTGTGCAATTGGACAGTATTTAATATATTACTATGTGATTGCTATTGAGTTTCAGGTGGTTTCCAGGGTGTTGCTGTGCAGCTGCTAAGATATTCTACATTTCTCAAGTGTTTTGGGTGGTTGCCAGGGTGACGTTGTACAATTGGACAGTATTTTTCATGTTACTATGTAGTTGCTAGGGAGTTTGGGTGGTTGCCAGGGTTATGTTGTCCAACTGGAGAGTATTTAACATGTTAATATGTGATTGCTAGGGAGTTTAGGTGGTTACCAGGGTGTTGCTATGCAGTTACAAAGATATTCTACATTGTTAAGGTGTTTCAGGTGGTTGCCAGGGTGACACTGTATAATTGGACAGGATTTAACATGTTACTATGTAGTTGCTACGGAGTTTGGGTGGTTTCCAGGGTGTTCCTATGGAGTTACAAAGATATTCTAAATTGTTAAGGTGTTTAGGTGGTTGCCAGGGTGACGTTGTACAATTATATTAACTTGTTTTGTCAGGTTTTGAACACGTTACTGTGTGGTTGCTAGGAAATTGTGGATGGTGTTTTATGTGGTTACCAGGACAATATTGTACAATCGCAAGGTATTTAACATGGGTTTTAATGTTACTATATGGTTTCTATGGAGTTTCAGGTGATTTCCAGGGTGTTGCCATGCAGTTTCTAAGATATTCTAAGTTCCTGGGGTTTTATATAATTGCAAGATACTTTACTCTGTGTTTAATATGCTTTTGTTTGAGGTGTTAAGATAATATCATTTATGCGTGGTCGTCAGGGTGGCATTGTGCAATTTCAAGGTATTTAGTATGCCTTTAATATGGTTTTAATGTGATTATGTGGTTGCTAAAGAGTTTGGGTGGTTTCTAGGGTGCTGCTATGCAGTTGTTAAGATAAGTAGCTAAGGTGTCATGGGCAGGCATCAGGGCGACACTGTGCAATTTCAATATTTATTATATTCTTTAACGTAGTTTTAACATTTATTTATGGATGCTAGAATATTTTAGGTGGTTGCCAGTGTGTTACTATGCAGATCCCCAGATATTCTTTGAAGTTGCTTAGGTGTTTGCGGTGGTTGCCAGGGTAACGTTGTAGAATTGTAAAGTCATGTTTTTATCATGTATTCAACATGCTTTTAAATGTTACTACATGGTGCTACGGAGTTGTTATGCATTATTGCTATGGTGTTTTGTGTTCTGGATGGTTGCACTCTGGATTTGTTTTGCTCTTTCTGGTGAAATCTTGTAAATGGATAAGCTGCGTGCACAATTTTATTACCAAAGGTCAGGGGGTTGTTCAAAAAGACTAATAATTCAAGCTCGGTTGGCTAAAAGCTGTTTGACTTTTATGTTGTTGTACGGGCCGCTCGTTTCTCCTGGAGTTTCCTCAGATGAAAGCGCAGGGAATATTTACGATGTTTATTTTCTTCTCAGATCTTCCAGCAGCACCTGCACGCAGTGAGTCAACACAGCCCCTCATTAAAGCCTCATTTAAAGGTCTTCGTCTGAGTTCGGGCCACATCTGTGGGGTTTTTGCTCTCTCGTATCAGATCCGCCCTCGACAAGGCTGTAAATCTTCATCTGCAGAGTGAATCTGGGGTGAAAACACACCTGTAGAGTCGCCTTGCCCTCGTGAGTTCATGTCTGGAGTCGTGGGTTTGTAAATCCACCTGCCCTGCCCGCTGTTTTCCTCACATTCAGCAAATCCCCTCTTGTTTTTCCTGTGTTTCCTGCACCTGGCGCTCCGCTGCGATGTGCCAACATTCTCGCCCGTCCATCAGTCAGAGCTGGCACTGGCCGCACATAACCCACATTCCTGCCTTAAAGACGCAGGACACCCACAAGACCATCATGCATTCAATCTGCCTCAGTGGTATGGAAGGCTGATGGAGCCAAAAATATTGAAAATGGAACAGAGGAAATTCACTGTGTCAACACGCACTGTTTTTCTGTGTTTCTTTTGCATGTGTAGACACGCACATTAGCGCTGGGCGGTATGACCAAAAATTTATATCATGGTATTTTTTCAAAATTATACGGTATCACGGTATATGACGGTATTTTTATTTTTTCCATTCATGACTAGGTGTTAACCACATTTCCTAATAAATTAGAGAATAATTACTGCAGTATATTGGCTTACATTGACCGGACTAGTATTAACCCAGGTTTGATTGGGCTCACAAAGAAGTGTCAGTGACACTAGAGCTCTTCACAGAGGACCCGGGATCCGACCCGAGACCCGTGCGGGTTCGGGTCTATATTTTAAATGGTTAGCCGGGTCCGGGTTGGGTCCAAATCTATTACTTCAGGTCCCGGCTATGTTTAACTTGTGTGTAATACCCGAGTCGATTGGAGAACATTGCACCTGCCAGTGTCAGTCACCACTTTGCATGTGTTTTGTAACTTGCAACTTGTGAAATTATGATAAGAAAAGTGTGAGAGGGAAATAAAAAAAAAAGAAGATTAAATAAATAAAAAGGTGTGTCGCGTGACCGCAGCCGCGAGAAGCAGAGCGCAGGTGTCGGTGATCATGGATTCCTTCATGAGTGATGTGAAATAAACAGCCTTGCACATTTATTTATTTCACATCAGCAACAAAATATGAGATCAAAAATGAACAGTCACATTAATGCTGTCTGTGATGTTTACACTGCATTAAAATAACGTGCATGAAATGTTTCTATGGCAACCAGAGCTGGCGACTTTTACCAAAGACCAGAGCCATAGAGAAACTCTGCCAAAGACTATAGAATACCCTTAAGGCCTTAAAGGGACTTTGCTTTTACTCTGCCATAGTACACATTGCATTCTTTCTTACGTTTATAATAATACGGAAGAACCATTGTTATATTTTAATTTTTTGGTCAGGCTCGGCTCAGAGAGCACAGTAATGATAGAAAATATGGTGGAAAAATACACTCTTTTCAGAATAAGCTATTTACGCTATCAAGCAGTCTCGTGCTATACGTACGAATTCCTCCTTTAAGTTTCATAAGATGACCACGAGGTGGAGCTCTAAACATGTTTTGTATTGCTTTATCTTACTGAAGAAGATACTGTTATTGAAGATGCACGTAGTAAAGTTTACCGCATTCATTGTTCTGTGCCTTTTTGGAGAAAAAAAATGATTAATAATAAATGAATAATATTAATTAATAATAATTTAATTAATAAATAAAACAATTGCGCCGAGTCTTTATTACAATCTGCAAAAGTATGGTTATTGTAGTTCAAAAGGGTAAACACAACGGTTGAAGTTGACTTAGAGAAAAAAAAAGTATTGCATTAGTCATTCGTCACCGACCGTGACCGCGAGTAGCCTAAACTACTAAAGCTGGAATAGTGGATTAAAAAGGGTCTTTCTGTCGGCAAGAGAGAAGAACAGCCTAACATGTAAATGTACTGGCAAGGAGGTCTGTATGCAACGCTACTAACAGTAGTTTACGCCAAAAAGTTTTTTTTTCCTTCGCAACTTATTTATAGTTAATAGCAGTTTGCTGTGCAATATGAGCCGATCGGGTACAGTCGGGTCTGTGTCTTCCCAGCCGGGTTCGGGTCCAACTACATTTAAGGTATTTTTCGGGTCTTCACGGGTTCGGGTCCCACTTTAAAATAAAATGCGTGTCCGGGTCGGTTCCGTCCAGGACATTTACGGGTTTCTTCGGGGTTCGGGTACGAATTTTTGGACCCGTGAAGACCTCTAAGTGACACTCATAATTGTAATGAGGTGAAGAAATCAGAATTCATGACTTGCAGTCAAAATACACAACACTTTATTGTGCATTCTTCATATTCCAGGACATGTTTGTGGCGGAGGTGGTGAAGCAAATTGCTTGTGTTGCCTCCTGCTGCTATAACTTTAGCCTGACCACATTTACATCCCTACTGAAAAAAACAGCTAAAACCAGCCTAGGCTGGTTGGCTGGTATTAGCTGGTTTAAGCTGGAAGTAGCTGGTTTTAGCTGGTCTCCCAGCCTGGCCAGGCTGGAAAAATGGCCAAAACCCCTCTAAAACCAGCTTGCCGACCAGCTATGACCAGCTAAAACCAGGCTGGTTGACCAGCTAAAACCAGCCAACCAGCCTAGGCTGGTTTTAGCTGTTTTTTTCACCAGGGATATGATATAGTGATGCACCGAAATGAAAATTCTTGGCCGAAACCGAAAACCGAAAGAATTATGCCAATTATTAGTACCATTGCATTTATGGCTATGACTGTGCACTAAATCTTACTAGAATCAAGGCATTGCAATTGCATAAATTAATATTAAAGTTTCAAAGAATAAATCAATTATATCAATTTAAACAATTATTATCAATCAAGTATTATATTACTTAAATAACATATAGATATATTTTACTGCCTTTGTTTAAATTGTTTAAATTTTTATAACACATTATCTTGTGGATCCATCAGTTCACATTTACAAGTCTACGTGTTTCTCTTCCGGCAGGAGGCGCTGTCAGAATGGTGTACAAAGCAGCGCAGCAAATGACTTTGAAACGTGCAGCGCTCATATTTATTCAATGGATAGCCTTTTGAAGTTTCATCGCAATTCTTGTCTTTCAGTCCCCACATTTAAGACCACCTGAAATCATAATTATGACTTTCATAACCTCCTAATAACACTGCAGTCATCAATGAAAATTAAGAGCTTTATTTAAGACTTTCAAAAACAAACCTTACACAAAATACGTTTCTTTTTATTTTTTTCCCACCATGTTCAGGGCACAAGAAAAATATTAAGGGACTAAATTAATATCAGCATATGAAGTATAATCGTCTCTCATTGTCTGAAAGAATGCACATCAGATGCTGAAAGTCAGTTTTTACTTTCACTTTAACATATTTTTACATGTTGCATGTGTGATATCCATTGGCTCACCTCCATGGTTTAAAACATAAATATTTATAAAAATACAGTATATAGAAAAGACATATCTTTAAAATATTGCGACGTAACTGAAAGCTACATCTGTCTGCGCGCAATGCGCCGATCTCTGCTCTCATCACTGCAGACACACCCCCTCTTGAAATTTCGGCATTACAAGTTTTGCAAATCGCTATCCGTGGGTCTTTCTCAGATATACTGAAATACGTCCACACCGCAGAAGTGTTGCTTCAGACAAGCACGTGCAGGCTGCGGTTTCTGTTTGCGTCAACATACGTGTTCTCGACGCTTTGTACGCACACACTCACCGGTTGGGGTAGGCTATATGAAAAATGAATATCATTAAAAAAAAAAAAAAACACCGGTATTCGGTATGAAAATGTATACAGCCCAGCCCTAATGCACATTCAAACATGGAGTACTTTTTAGAGCAGATTTGCCTCTAGATTTAATCACATATTACTTTTTAAAAAAAATTTTGCTGCATTGCTTTATTATGGAAGCCCGTTTCATTTTTTTTTCAGAATTGCGTGATATAAACAGTAAAAGATCAGAATTGCAAGATAAAAATGTGCAATTCTGACTTTGTTGTTGCAGTTGCGAGATACAAACGGACAATTCAGTCTTTCAGAATTGCATGATATAAACACAACTGTGAGAAAAAGTCATAATTGCAAGATAAAAATGTGCAATGTGAGTGTTTTGGAGTTTATTCTTGCAATTATGAAATACAAACTCACAAGCCAGTACTGCCAGATATAGTCACAATTCTGACTTTTTTCCGAATTTCATGTTATAAACACAATTGGGAGAAAATTAGATAATTGCGAGATAAAAACTTTAAATTCGGACTTTTTTCTCAGAATTGTGAGTTTCAAAGTCAGTACTGCGAGACATAGTCACAATTCGTTTTTTTTTTTATAGAATTGTGTGATTTAAACACAATTGCGAGAAAATTAAGAATTGCGAGACAAAGACTCGCAATTCTGACTTTTCTTGCAATTGCGAGATACAAACTCACAATTATGACTTGTGAGAAAAATGTAGAATTGCTAGATGAAAACTTGCAACTGGTACTTTTTTTTGCAATCGCAAGATACAAACTCACAACTCTGACAGTTTTTTTTCAAAATTGCATGATTTAAACACGATTGTGAGAAAAAGTCAGAATTGCGAGACAAAAACTAGCATTTCTGACTTTTTTCTCAGAATTGTGAGTTTCAAAGTCAGTACTGCGAGACATAGTCACAATTCATTTTTTTTTTTCAGAATTGTGTGATTTAAACACAATTGCGAGAAAAATTAAGAATTGCGAGACAAAGACTCGCAATTCTGACTTTTCTTGCAATTGCGAGATACAAACTCACAATTATGACTTGTGAGAAAAATGTAGAATTGCTAGATGAAAACTTGCAACTTTTTGCAATTGCAAGATACAAACTCACAACTCTGACAGTTTTTTTTTTTAAATTGCATGATTTAAACACGATTGTGAGAAAAAGTCAGAATTGCGAGACAAAAACTAGCATTTCTGACTTTTTTCTCGCAATTGCGAGATACAAACTCACAATTCTGACTTTTTTCTCAGAATTAAGTTGTACAGACACAATTGCAAGAAAAAGTAAAAATTGCGAGAATTGCATGATACAAACTCATAATTTCTACTTTTTTTCTCAGAATTGCGTGATATAAACACAGTTGTGAGAAAAAGTCAGAATTGCGAGATCAAAACTTTCAGTTGTGAATTTTGTTGCAAATGCCAGATACAAACGGAGAAAAAAGATTTTCAGAATTGCAAGATAAAAAAGTTCTGACCTTTTTTTTACAATTGCGTGATTCAAACTGGCAACTCTGACTGTTTTTTTTTTCAGAATTCTGAATTATAAAGTCATTATTGCG
Organism: Garra rufa; assembly: GCF_049309525.1. Classification (NCBI taxonomy): domain Eukaryota; kingdom Metazoa; phylum Chordata; class Actinopteri; order Cypriniformes; family Cyprinidae; genus Garra; species Garra rufa. The sequence continues at coordinate 17,248,842 of NC_133361.1, forward strand.
AGATATATTGACAATTCTGACTTTTTTCTTGCAATTACAAGTTTGTCTAGTAAATCAGGCTTTTTTCTCAGGGTTGTGAGATATAAACTCGTAATTGCGAAACATAAAGTCCAATTTTGAGAGGAAAAAAGACTGATACGTTCTCAGAATTGGAAGTTTATATCTTACAATTCTGACTTAATAACTCACAATGGCATGTTATGAAGTCAGAAGATATAAACTCGCAATTTTGAGAAAAAAGTCATATCTCGCAATTCTGACTTTATTTTCAGAATTACATTTGAAATTCTGACTGTATAACTCACAATTGCGAGTTTATATCACAATTCAGTATTAGGTGTTAATTTTGTCAGCTATTTTCAATTTTAGTCTTAGTCTTAGTCCCGTACTAAATGTCCTTTTTGGTTTTTATCATATTTTGTCAACCTTATCCTATTTAGTTTTAGTCGACTAAAAGTCTCACCATTTTAGTCTAGTTTTAGACATAAAAAAATCTAAAGTACTTTAGTCTAGTTTTAATGAATGAAAACTTGACATTTTAGCATTAAGATTATTATTAATTAACTAAGACTTCCTTGAATGTACATTTTAGTTATGCAGCCATGTCCTGTTTTTAAGTCATCAAAATGTATGAGCATTTAAGTCAGGTTTTAAGTTTTCGTCATGCTGTATAATGGTTAAACTGATATAAATTATTTTTGCTCAGAATTATAATTATAATGATTGTTGTCATTTCAGAAATTGACTTTTGCATTTTAGGTATTGCTTTAACATCAGTGCCTACCAAATATAACATCTGATGTTATTATGACATCCTTCATTAATGAGCATGATGTCTGATGTTTACATATCCACCAAATTACCACCATGTCACATATGCAAATATAGTCTCAAATACAGCAGTTTCTTCTGTGCATGTTGTCACTTAAATGCTAACAAACAGTGCATGTTGAGATGGTCATATTTTACACGTTTAAAGATTTTTGGCCCTGTCTGCCTTCCATATTCAATCCTCATCAGAAGCTGGGTTTAAAATGAGTCTGTTTAGTCTGTTCTGACGTCAGATGTGGGTGTGTAACCCTAAAATAGAGTCTGAAAACGTCAGCATCCAGGATATATGCAGAGAGCCCTTCTGAATAAAGTACCATTTCATTTAGGTTGTTATACTTTTGTGCTCCAGAATGATTCCTCAAAATCATGTATGTTTTTAGTGATTTAAACTTGAAAAATGGATCAGATGCACTATTTACGAAGAATAATGTGCACGTTTTATATATTTTTTTTCCATAAAATGTATTGTTATAAAATATGATTTGACTTATTAAAAAAAATGGTCATTACTATGACTTGAAAAATGAAAAAGTGTCAGTTACTTTAATATTTTAAAATAATTATATTTTAATTACATTAAGAATAACTCTTAGACAAAATGATATGTATTGCCGATTTATTTATTATAAAATGTATTATTATAAAAAATATGATTTGACTTGTTATTGTGACTTATTGACAGTTCAGTGTATTTTATTTTATTATTATTCATTTATTTTTTATTTTATATATTATTATAAAAATAAATTATTATTATTTACTGTCTATTTAAAAAGAAAGTTATGTGTATTTTTCAATTGTAATTTACTTTTATATTTTTATTATATTTTATTATATTAAGAATAATTACAAGACAAAAATATAACCATTTATATTATTCATTTTAATATTGTTTTATTATCTATTATAGAACATTTATTTATTCATAATATATAAATATTAGGGTTGTCAAATGATTAACCATGATTAATCGCATCCAAAATAAAAGTTTATGTTTACATACTATATGTGTGTTTACTGTGTATATTTATTATGTATATATAAATACACACACATACACATATAGATTAAAAAATATATATTTATATGTATGAATAGTTATACTTGTATTTAATTTTAATTATATATAAAATTATAAATATTTTAGATTTAAATCTAAAATATTTTTCTTTAATAAACATGTATGTGTGTGTATTTATATATACATAATATATACACACAGTACACACACATATAGTATGTAATCGTAAACTTTAATTTTGGATGTGATTAATCATGTTTAATCGTTTGACAGCCCTAATAAATATTCATTATTTTTTATTCAAACTGTCTATTTTATTGTTTGACATTTCTAAAAATTAATTTTAATTATTTGTAATTTTCATTATACCAATTCATTTCAGTTCAATCCATTTTTAATATAGATATTATTATATTATTTTATATATATTATAATAATATTTACTTTTAGAACACTTTTTATTATTCAGCAATTTATTTTATTGTTGTTTTATTATTTATTATAGAACACTTATTTATTCATACTATATACATTTTCATTAATTTTTTATTCAAACGGTCTTTTTTATTGTTTGACTTTTTATTTTTATTTTATTTATTTTAATTATTTTTAATTGCCATTATACCACTTCATTATTTCTTATAATCCAAAAGAAAGAAGGAAAAGGTGTCACGGTTACTTTAATATTTTTAAATAATTCGTTTAATTACATTAAGAATAATTAGACAAAAGTAAATGTATTGTTTATTTATTTAGCATAAAATTGTGTTGTATTAAAATATGATTTGACTTGTTACAAAAATTTGGTAGTTACTGTAACTTATTGAAAGTTGTATTTATTAGTAAAAGTGTATTTTATTTTATTGTTTGTCTGTTTATTGTTTGTTTTAAATGATAATCATTTATTGTCTATTTTTATTGTAATTTTTATTACCATATCTGCCACTTCATTACTTCTCCTCTGTTTCTGTGTATTGATGCTTTGACAACACAGCCTGTAAAATGCACAAAGAGAAGAGAGCAAGGGAAAGAAAACTAATGTGTCACAGTTATTTAACGGAAGTAGTTTTAGGAAGCACATCTGGATGGACAGACGGCTCGAGCGCAGAGAAGAGGAAGATTCCCGGATGAAAATAGCCGTCCGTCGCTACTTGTGAAAATCCCCTTCCTGTCTTTTGCCAGCTTGTTAGTCATGAACCCCTGGAGGATGACTAACTATAACCAGAGAGCAGTCTGTAAACCAGTGACCCTGCGGTTTCCTCCGGTCCGAGTCTGAGCGGACACTAAGCGCTTCCGGTGCGGATCACATTTACAACGCGCTCTGACCTTTTTACAGTCTTTGGCTCTGACTCACTCAGTCAAAATAAACGTTGATTTGTTTTCTTTATGCGGCGTTTACCTGCTGTATGCAGTATATACAGGTATTGGGTAACCACAGGTGATTGACAGGCCGGATGGGAGGAGCAGGAATTGACGTAAGCACGCATGTGAACGTGTCAAAAACAGGAAAGTGTCAAACAGGTTTACGTGTGAAGTGTCGCGTGTGATTTTAGGGAGCTTATGATAAAAACTGATTTATTTGTCCAGAATTTTGTCAAGTGGTGTTTTTGTGGGATCGATCTGTGAGGAAAATATTTAAAAAACATATTAAGATGTTCTAAAACATATTTGTGTCAGACACTTGTGAATATTTAATTATTCACAATGTTTACTTACAGTTTAGACGTCTTTTGATTTTCACTATTGTGATGATATATATATATATATATATATATATATATATATATATATATATATATATATATATATATATATATATTTGTACTTTAGCACTATAATATTAAAGACGTTATTTTAATCTTAATTGCCTCCCAGATTCTTCCGCTTGATGAAGACAAGGAATGCACAGTTAATCAAGAAACCTAAAGTGACACTGAATCTGTTGACTTTGGCTGTTGGCTTCTGCCATCTAGTGGTCGCACAACAGATCTGCGCCACACTGGGTTTGTTTCAGAGGTTTACCTTCTAAAGACATGTCTAAACATTTAAGAACCGTTGTATACAGACCTCATTATCTTAAATACAACAAAATGTGATATATATATATATATATATATATATATATATATATATATATATATATATATATATATATATATATAAGTAACTGGTTCCCATCGACTTGCATAATATGGATAAAAAAGACTATGGAAGTCAATGCAACCACATAGCAATAACCCTGGGTACCTTAGCAACCACCCAAGTACTCTAGTGACTTCATAGCAACACCTTAGGAGCCACCCGAGTGCCCTAGCAACCAAATAGCAACACCCTGGCAACCAGCCTGGTAGCCTAGCAACACCATAGCAAACACTCTGAGGACCCTGGCAACTGCATCTATTGTGACAATACCCCAACAACAACCCAGAACACCATAGCAACTGCCTAGCAACAACCTTGCAACCACACAAAGTACCCTACCAACTGTATAGCAATCATTCATAGGGTTAATTAGTCTACTGATCTATGTGTGAAATATCAGTAATCTATCCTAGCAACCACGCAAACTACCCTAGCAACTGCATCTATCTATCTATCTATCTATCTATCTATCTATCTATCTATCTATCTATCTATCTATCTATCTTAGCAACATCATAGCAACCGCCATGAACACCATAGCAACCGCCTAACAAAGCCCTAGCAACCATGGAATCATTCATAGGATCAATCAGTCTACTGATCTATGTGGGAAATATCTGTAATCTATCTATCCAAGCAACCACACAAACTACCCTAGCAACTGCATCTATCTATCTATCTATCTATCTATCTATCTATCTATCTATCTATCTATCTATCTATCTATCTATCTATCTATCTATCTATCTATCTTAGCAACATCATAGCAACAACCCTGAACACCCTAGCAACTGCATCTATCTATCTATCTATCTATCTATCTATCTATCTATCTATCTATCTATCTATCTATCTATCTATCTATCTATCTATCTATCTTAGCAACATCATAGCAACAACCCTGAACACCCTAGCAACTGCATCTATCTATCTATCTATCTATCTATCTATCTATCTATCTATCTATCTATCTATCTATCTATCTATCTATCTATCTATCTATCTATCTATCTATCTATCTTAGCAACATCATAGCAACAACCCTGAACACCCTAGCAACTGCATCTATCTATCTATCTATCTATCTATCTATCTATCTATCTATCTATCTATCTATCTATCTATCTATCTATCTATCTATCTATCTATCTATCTATCTATCTATCTATCTTAGCAACATCATAGCAACAACCCTGAACACTCTAGCAACCGCCTAACAAAGCCCTAGCAACCACACAAAGCACACTAGCAACCGCATAGCAACCATAGAATCATTCATAGAATCAATCAGTCTACTGATCTATGTGTAAAATATCTGTAATCTATCTATCATGGCAACCATGCAGAACACCCTAGCAACCACACAAACTACCATAGCAACTGCATCTATCTATCACCATAGAAACCACCCTGAGAATCTATCTATCTATCTATCTATCTATCTATCTATCTATCTATCTATCTATCTATCTATCTATCTATCTATCTATCTATCTATCTACCTAGCAACCACACAAACTACCCTAACAACAGCACAGCAACCATGGAATCATTCATAGAATCAATCAGTCTACTGATCTATGTGTAAAATATCTGTAATCTATCTATCCTAGCAACCATGCAGAACACCCTAGCAACCACCTAATAAAGCCCTAGCAACCGCATAGCAACACCCTAGAATCCACCCTGAGAACCTATCTATCTATCTATCTATCTATCTATCTATCTATCTATCTATCTATCTATCTATCTATCTATCTATCTATCTATCTATCTATCTATCTATCTATCTATCTATCTATCTATCTACTCAAACTGCCCTCTATCTATCTATACTATTGTTTATTCAAACTCCAGACTTTTTCAACTGAACTCCTTCAGACTACATGTTTTAAAACCACTTCAAACAGGCCAGGTTTTCTCAAGTCAACTTCAAAGTTGGTTCTTTTGTGTTCAACTGAAGAAATAAATTCATACAGGTTTGAGGGTGAGTGAATGATGACAGAATTGTAATTTCTGGGTAAACCATCCCTTTAATAACTTTGTTAAAATAACTATTTTAATATAATTAGTAAAAAGAAATATAACTAATTTTATATATACTTAAGTTAAATATGTAGAGCGCGCGTCGTTGTGTTGCTATGGCGTTCTCGCGGCGCAAAAATATGTGCGTCGGTGACGCGTCTAGCTCGTGTGCGCGCATTTAGCAGCGCTGCTAGTGTTTGTGTAGCAGCACGAACCGGCACCATGAGCCTAAATAAACAACAGCTGAGTGATTCCTTATTTATTTGGGTAAGATATAAACCCCTTCTGTTCACTTACAGTCATCTTTAGAGCGTGTTCTTCTGTATTTATCGAGAATGAAGTAGTTTGTTTGTGTGTATCGTCAGCGCTAGCCTGTTAGCAGCAGGTGGAATCTCCTCGCATTTCACCGACTTTTATGGCTGTTATTGAATTAATCGCTGTTTTCTTTTGATTTTACGCTCGTGTGTCACTCAGACAGTTTTATTGGTGCTCAGTTTGCTGTGTTAAACTCATTATGTAACTGACCAAATGTCCTGAAATGAGTTTAGACAGATTATAAGAGTTCAAAACAACTTAACCTTCGCTGAAATCAATATATCCTTTTCAAACCGCGTATTTATTTACAACAGTAAACACATTGTTTGTGATTTTACTGTTGAGACCTTTATTTCTGTATATGTGCCAGAATAATACGAATATTTTTTTTCTGAAACAATTACTAAGTATAGAAATATTACTACTTTGTGCTGAACTTTTTATAATATATCTTAAAATAGCCATGAACAGATACAGAAGTGTGATTATTGTCCAGCCCATAATAATATTTTTATGTACAAAGACCAAATTTATACTGTTTAATATTTGTATTATAAATATATGTAATGATGTATTTAAAAAAATTTAGTTTCTTTTGAGTTATTATTATTATTATTATTATTATTCATTTTATTTTAATATATTTTCTATATTTTAATGCATTTTTAAATCTTATTTTTATTGTTTGAGTATTTTTTTCTTTTCACAATAAAACTAGTAATATGTATTATGTTTTTATATGAATCGATTTTTATTTGTTTATTTAATTGTATTACTTTTTATTTAAATTATTTTATTTTAAAAATATATTTTCTATTTTAATGTATTTATTTTAGTTTAGATTTTTATTATTTTATTTACCTTAATATATTTTTCTTTATTTTAATGTATTTGTTATTGTTTATGTATTTGTATTTATTTTTAAGTACATTTTTATTATTTTCTTTATTTTAATTGTATTTTCAATTTTATTTGTAATATTATTTATTGTTTATTTAATTATTACCTTTGTATGTAATTGTTTAAATATTTTAATTATTTCCTTTATTTTATTATATCTTTCTTTATTTTTATGCTTGTTTTACAATCTTTTTATTGTTTGAGTTATCTTTTCTATTCACAATAATACTGTAATATGTGTTATGTGTATTAATCGATTTTTATTTGATTTCATTATTTATTTATTTGTATTACTTTTTTGTTTAAATATATTTTTATTTTATTTATTTTTTAATCTTGTTTTTATTGTTTATTTAATTGGGTTACATTTTTATTTATTTGTTTAAATATATTTGTAGAATTGTATTTTTTTAAATATATTTGTCTTTATTTTAATCTTTTTTCATTTTTTATTTATTTGTATTACATTTGTATTTATTTGTTTAAATATATGTATTTTATTTAATATATTTCTTTATTTTAATTTACTTTTTAAAATCTTATTTTTGTTTATTAAGTTATTTTTACTTTTCACAGTATTACTGTAATATGTATTATTTGTTTATATTAATTTTGGTTTATTTAGTTGTTTATTATCTTTTTGTCTAAATATAATATTTATTTTTACTATATATTTTTATTCTAATGTACTTATTTTTATTTAATTGTATTCAATGTTTATTTAAAAATATTTATTTTTTTATTTTGATATTTTAATGTTTTTGTTTTTTTATATTTTTTATTATTTATTGTATTTTATTTATTTGTTTAAATATATTTTTGTTTTTCTTTATTTTAATTTATTTTTAAAATTTTATTTTTATTGGTTGAGTTATTTTTTCTATTCACAATAATACTGTAATATATATTTATGTTTATATTAATCAGTTTTTGCGTATTTAATTGTAGGCTATTACAGTTGTTTAAATATTTATTTTAATATATTTTTTTATTTTTTTATTTTTTTTATCTTATTTTATTAATTGTTACATTTGTTTAGATATGTCTTTTTTAAATTTATTTTTCTTTATTTCAGTGTATTTATTTTGAATCTTTTTTATTTAATTGTTACATTTGTTTAAATATGTCTTTATAATTTCATTTTAATATATTTTTCTTTATTTTAATGTATTTTTAAAATCATATTTTTATTGTTTATGTATACATTTAATTTAAAAAGGTGGCTTAGACCCTAAACAACATAATCTATAAACCATGTCCTATTTTTGTCTAAATTCTCTCTCTCTCTTTCTGCCCTCGTGTTTCAGCTGCGGACGTTTCAGGTGCCGTCGTGCGCCACCAAACATGAGCTGACCAGCGGCGTGGCCATCGCACATGTGCTCAACAAAATGTAAGAGTGATATTCTGCAAATGTTTATGAAGGAACGACAACTATTCATGTGAAAGCTGATCTGACACATGCACCGGATATCTAAACACAGACACACATGCATGTGCTCATCTGACAATGTCAAATATGACAGCTGATAGTAAATATTTCTCATTCGCTGGCCCTCACAACCACTAACAGACCTTTCCCTTCATGATGCATCTTAAAATTGTGTTGGCTCCTTGTTTTAAGAGTGTTTCTGTTGTGTTTGTTTCTGTCAGAGATTCGTCCTGGTTTAATGAGACGTGGCTCAGCAGGATAAAAGAGGATGGCGGCACAAACTGGAGGCTCAAGGTACTTTACTCTAGCTTCATTACATTTCTCTGTAGTAAAGACATTTTCTGTGCAGTATACGGGATTTTGATGTGTCTGAGTAAACACGTGTTCTGACAGGTCAGCAACCTCAAGAAGATCCTTCAGAGCATCATGGAGTATTATCATGATGTAAGTTACGTTTTTGTGTGATTAAAGTCTTTTTTTTTTGGCTGCTTTCAGCTCAGAGTGCTTCTCATAAAGGGAGAATGAACATGTATTTTAATAATCATGGGTGTGATTTTTAAAATTTATTTTAAAATATTTTTCTTTATTTTGTTTTTTTACAATCTTATTTTTATAGTTTTTTATTGTTTATTTAATTGTTTTACATTTTTGTTTAAATATATTTGTATTCATTTTTAATCTCGTTTTTATTGTTCATTTAATGGGATTATATTTTTATTTAGTTTAAAAATATTTGTAGATCAGGTTTATATTTTTTATGTATTTTTTATCTTATTTTTATTATTTATTTGTATTACATTTTTATTTATTTGTTTAAATATATTAACATGTATATATAACATGTATTTAATATTTATGGGTGTGAAAATGTTTTATATATATAAATACTAATAGGCGATACTAAGAAATTATTTATGGTAGTAAAATAACGCTATTATTTTTTATACACACACACACACACACACACACACACACACACACACACACACACATATATAGTTTTTTTTTATATATAATTTTATTTTCATTTAATATATTATTTAATTAAATTTTTATTTTTAATTATTTGTGTAAAATACACTACATAACTAAATAAGGATAACATATCAATGAAAAATGAAAAGTACTACTATATAGATATAAAAAAAAAACATTTAATTGCATATTGAAACGTATAGGTGAGAGGAGAAAATATAAAAATAAAATCTAATTCAAAATATTAAACAGTTTAGTGGTATATCTGTGATAATATTATTTGATATATTTTGTAAATAACTTATATTTATTATATTTAATATCATATTATTTATTAATATTAAAAGTTATGTTGTGTCAACAAACTACATAAAGAAGCAACAACATAAAGAACTATATAAAAGGATTTAAATATATAACAAAATATATAGATATATTTAAACAAACAAATAACTATGAATATATCATTAGGATATTAAGATCATGTTCCATGAAAATATTTGGTAAATTTCCTACCATAAATATATCTAAACTTACTTTATAATTAGTAATATGCATTGCTATAAACTTAATTTGGACAACTTTAAAGGGGATTTTCTCAAAATTTAGATTTGTTTGCACCCTCAGATTCCAGATTTTCAAATAGGTGGATCTCTGCCAAATATTGTCCTATCCTAACAAACCATACATCAATGGAAAGTTTATTTATTCAGCGTTGATGTCTACATCTCAATGAGTGGTTTTGTGTGTTTATGTACATTAATATGCATACAATTTATCTGTTCTATTTTTTTGGGATCTGTTAAGGGATCTGTTCTAGTATTAATTAGTTATGCTAACCTATTAAAGTCGCTGTGTTGTGTGTCAGGTGTTGAGTCAGCAGGTGTCTGACGAGCACGTTCCTGACGTGTGTCTGATCGGTGAGATGGGGGACGTGACTGAACTGGGTCGCCTGCTGCAGCTGGTTCTGGGCTGTGCCATCAGCTGTGATCAGAAACAAGGTACAGAAGAGATTAAAAACCCTGAGTCACATGATCACATGATACGCTCTGATAGACTGACTAGAAATGAGAACAAAAACTGAGCTGAGATTAAAGTGACCCCCGCTGACCGCATGAATGGAGAGACAGAGAAAGATGAACACAATGAGAGAAAGGGGAGGGGAGTAATGGGAAAACACAGAGAAAGAGAATTCACACAGTATGTGAGACACAATTTAGACCTGTTATCAACTTCCTCTGTCTAATGGGTAAATAAATACAAGTGGAGACTAAATTATTTTGTAATCCATGCACATTTAGAAATAATCTGAAACGCATGTAACCACACTATTAAAGCCAAACAGGTACTCGACATCTCCTTCAGCTTTCTGCCAGTTACAGATGCACCAAAATGAAATTTGTTGGCTGAAGCTGAACAAGATTATACACTGGGCAGACAGGTTTTTTTTTTTTTTTTCATGTATGTTGTAATTTTTTCACCACTGCATAAATTAAATAGCCAATATTTGCTTTTTACAGTTTTGTCTTACAGTTACAAAACAACGATTTAAAAATATTTACTTAACACTGAATATTTTTAACATTCTAGTAGACATTATAGCCTACCAACAAAGCACAATTTAAATTAAAATTAGTGAGTTAGTAATAATATTCTTTGGCTGTTTTTAAGACCCCCTTGAATCAGGCATGTGTTTTTAATGCACAAATAAATGCAGCCTTGCTGAGCAAAGGAGAATGCTATAATAAATGTATTAATAGAGCAGTTGTGATAATTATCGTTACATTTGTCTTACTTTTTATTTTATTTTACAGAACAATAGTAAAATCAAAATGCTTATTCAGCCGAACACAGAAAGGGCTTTTTTTTTGCTATTTTCGGCCAAATAATTTTGGTTGTCGAACATCCCTAATATTATTTATATTACCATAATAAATTAAATTGAGCTGATTTAAAAAACAAAACAATGTGAATGAAAATAAACCCAGAGGAACAAAAATATATTATTATATTTTATTAATAATATATATACTTGCATATAAAAAAAACATTAAATATACTTATATTATTAGAACTAATGTATTGTATTGTTTAATAAAATGTTTTACAAAGTACACTACCAGTCAAGTTTTTGAACAATAATATGTGAAATAAGATTAGATTAAATAAGAGTCTTTACTAGTGCTCACCAAGCCTGGATTTATTTGATGCAACGTACAGCAAAAACAGTAAGATTTTGAAATATTTTTGCTATTTAAAATAACTGCTTTCTATTTGAATATATTTTAAAATGTTATTTATTCCTGTGATTTCAAGCTAAATTTTTAACATCATTACTCCAGTCACTTAAAAGCATTTATTATTATGTTAAAAATAGCAGAGTAGTTTTGTTCAGGTTTCTTTGATGAAGAGAAAGTTCAAAAGAACAGAATTTATCTGACATAGAAATCTTGTGTCAAGTGTCTGTATCATCACTTTTGATCAATTTAAAGCATCCCTGTTAAATAAAAGTATTAATTTCTATTAAAAAAATGCTGATCTTTCTTTTCATCAAAGAATCCTAAAAAATGTACTAAACTGTTTTAAATATTTATAATAATAATACTTATTTCTTGAACAGCAAATCAGCAAATTAGAATGATTTCTGAAGGATCATGTGACACTGAAGACTGGAGTAATGATGCTAAAATTTTACATTTGATCACAGGAATAAATTACATTTTAAAATATATTCATATATAAAGGAGTTATTAAAAATAGTAAAAAATATTTCACAATTTGACAGCTTTTGCTGTATTTTAAATCAAATAAATGCAGGCTTGGTGAGCCGAAGAGACTTCTTTAAAAACATTAAAAACCTTACTGTTCAAGAACTTTTGTATTATGTAAGTATTTTTATATTCAAATATTTTATTGCAATAATTTATATAACTCATCATTTTGATAATTCTGACTCTGAACCTTAGTTTTTTCTGAATGTTTCCTTGTTCAGTGTAAAATAATGACTTCATTAGGTGCATGTTTTTCAAATACCTTAAGCAGAATTAATCTGTAAAATAGCAATGATTTGCCTGTTATATAACCATCAGCCTAAATGTCATAATTATGATATGATTTTCTTTTCTTTCACAGAGCACATTCAGCAGATCATGACGCTGGAGGAATCAGTGCAGCATGTTGTGATGACAGCTATACAAGAGGTACACGACACGCCTCCATTACACACTTATTTCCCAGGGAGAACATGTGCTTCCATGTTAATGATTTCTTTTTTTACATTAGCGGAGCAATTAAAATTGAGCAAATATGTGTTTTTCCTTAATTAATTTGAATTCAAAAAGTACATTATGTTTCAAACTGTATGTAATAGTTCTGTACTGTATATAATATAAGTTTATAATTATGATAAATACCAGATAGTTTATTATGTAACCAAAAGACCAATAATAACCAGAGAAAACAACAAAAAACTTTATACACACACTTGCTGGATTTTTACGTTTAATCATTTATTTAAAAATATCTATGCTTTATTCTTACCAGCTGAGAGAAAAGAAGCACACTTGCAACCATCTGTAACATATTACAGTATAAACATCATAAAAACTTTAATAATTCATCAACAGTCAAGCAATCTATTGTTGTAAATGTTCATTATTCACCAGTGGTGTAATGTAACGAATTAGCTATACTTTGTTACAGTACTTAAGTATTTTTGGGAGTATCTGTACTTTACTTGAGTTTTTATTTTTCAGCCTACTTTTACTTTTACTCTACTTTTCCTAATTAAAATGTATACTATTTTCATAGCATATTCGTTACCTAATACAAAATAGTCAGAAAGAAGTCAGGATCCCAGTCAGAATTGCGAAATGTAAACAACTATGAAAAAGTATTTTTTCTCAATTTTGCAAAACTATATGAAAAAAAATCTCACTAAAGTATTGTTTTCTATCTAGAAAGTGTTTGCTCACAAAAATATTGCCTCTCCCCAAAAAAGTTTGCATTTGCATTGAAATTTAGTTTTCTTTCCTTCACCGCTTTATTTCTGTCACAAAAGTTTTTGTGAGCAAACATAGTTTATAAACTCATAATTCTGACTTATCTCAGAAAAAAGTCAGAATTGCGAGATAAAACACATGATTTCTTTTTTTTCTCGCAAATGCAAGTTTGTATCTCGCAATTCTGACCTTTTTTTTTTTTTTTTTTTTTTTTTGAATTCTGGCTTTTTTGTGCAATTGTTTTCATGCAATTACGAGTTTGTATCTCACAAATCTGACTTTTTTCCTCACAAATGCCAGTTTGTATCTCTCAATTCTGACTTTTTATTTCTCAGAATTGGGTAATGTAAACTCACAATTGTGAGAAACGAAGTCAGAATTGCAATATAAACTCATAATTCAAACTTTTTTCACTCAGAAATGGATGATATACATTCGCAATTGCAAAAAAAAATGCATTTACTTTTACTTTCAATACTTAAGTACATTTAAGAGTAAAAAATACTTTTTGTACTTAAGTGCAATAAATATCACATACTTTAAGACTTTCTAAATGGTGACTTCAACTTCTACCAAAGTCATTTTCTGGTAAGATATTTGTACTATTACTTAAGTATGGCTTTCAGGTACTTTATACACCACTGTTATTCACTGATTGGGAACTGCTTTGAAAAGCCATGCAACAAAGCTCTTTTTACTTCAACATATACAATTCTGATGTTTATTCAATTAAATTATAGCCTTTTGAAGATTAATAATCACATGATTCCTATTTGTGATACCTGTTTGTCCAACCCCACATTTAAACTTCTTAAATTGCTCGTTAAGATGTTTATTATACCACTTATATTTATGGCCTTTTTATGACAAAACTGACTTTTTATGGCCCTGCGGGGACTTTAATTCACACAAATGCTCCTAAGTACACAAGTAAGTGTTTGTATGCTCCATTTATCTGCAGCAAGTCTCCACATGATAGATACATGAAAGCTCTACAGGTCAAATCCCACTCGAAATCACCAGAGTGAATTTTTTTTTTTTTTTTTCTGATAATGCAGAAAGATTTGAATAGATCTGTTTGTGTTTGTTTTCTGATGAGAAAAAGCATCAAAAAAGCTTGTATCGGTTAGATTTCTTCTGACATTTGGCACACAGGCAAAGGGCATTCTACATTCTCCATAGTAAGTTTGTAGTCTTTAAATCAAACTCTCTAACACCACAAAATTTTAATTCTTTCACGAAAAAATAATGAAAATTATTTTTTTTGGCCGATTCGAATGAACTCCAAATTTTAAAAATTTCAAAATTGGCTCAGATCATCTTCAAAAAGTTGTGGAATTCAAGTATGTTAGGCACCATTTTTTTTTTGCAATTAAAGAAAAAATTTAATTTCCTTATTTTCTAATTTCTACTCAATGTGTCATATAATGACATTGTAAACACAACTTATTCACTACCTGGTTAGAACATCACTAAACATGAATTACAATTAATTTAAGATGCAATGTTTATGTAAACAGTTTTTGGGAGATTTGTAGCATTTAATAATAAAATATAAAAAATATTAATTGTATTTAAATTCTCATCGTTGATTTGATTTGCACTCAAATTTGTGTGTTCAGCTAATATATTACACAGCTAACGGCGCTATCAAAACGGAACTAATAATACTGTAAATACACTTTTTTCATATCGCAACATGCGCTTCCGTTTACCATATTTAATGTGCATAAGATAAAATAAAAATGTAATCTACATTTAAAGATGAAATACAATTGTAAGGAGTAAAAAGTACTGTTTTTTTTCTTCAGAAATGTGATCAAGTAAAATTACAAATAGTCAGTTTGAATTCTACTACTTGAGTAAAGTACAAATCCCCCTGAATAATACTTAAGTAATTTTACTTGATTACTGTACTTAAGTATTGTACATCCTCTGCTGTGGAGGAAGTGAATGTGAAGTACTTCAGTTCACTTTTGGTCTTTATTCAAATGTTTTCTCTGTAACTTCCTCCCTCGGGCTGCTTTTGCACATTCAAACGATGAGGAAGACAGTCTCTCCATTGATCTGTGTGAAATGCTGTAGTTATGTATTTGTGAAAACTCATTCTGTTCTCTCAGAAGGCCACGTGTAGATCTATAAAGAGCAGCAGCTTGAACATGTGACCGCTGTGCTGTTAATCTAATGGAGACCTTACTGTGTTTGTCTTTTAGTTGCTCACTAAAGAGCCCGTGGAGGCAGGAACTCCAGAGACGTATGGCGATTTCGACAGTCAGGTGAGTGCATGCACCATTTAGGATCAGCCAGCTTCGGGTTTTCATCTACATCTCATGCTTTGCTTTTGTTGTTTCCTCAGTCCAGGAAGTATTATTTTCTGAGCGAAGAGACGGACGATAGAGACTACACATCCCAGCGCTGCAGAGAGCTCCAGCAGCAGGTGGCCATTGAACTAAAGCGATGAGAAATGCTGGAAAATGTAAGAAAACCTGAATAAGTGAGATGTTTGTGTGCGTTTTCAGCTGTCTGTTGTGATGGAGGAGAAGTCCTCGCTCCAGGTGGAGCTTCAGTCTCTGCGGGAGCGTCTGAATAACTGCGAGACGCCTGACGTTTCCTCCACCATCACTAACAAGAAGCTGCTGCTGCTGCAGAGTCAGATGGAGCAGCTGCAGGAGGAGAACTACAGGTGGGAGGCTCCCTCGTGCAGCTCCACGATGGGGCCCATGTAGTGTTTAGGCTGTTGATATCAGATCAAATTAATGGCCCAATGTCTGATTTGTATGCCTCTCTTGACTCTGAAGTCTAGTCAGCAAGAAGCGTGCAAAACCTACATTAATCATTTCTAGTTTTACCTGATTCAGTTGTGTTAGATTAGTCATAAACAAAAGTGAGATTAATTGTAATTAATTATAATTACATTTTACTTGCTTGGTTTCTGGCTATATCCATTCATGCAGTTGTAATAGTTTACCCTTTATTTGAAGGTGTCCCCTGTGACAGTATAATTATACATTTATGTAATGAGTAATAATAATTACCTACATAGTTAGGATTAGAGTTACTTGCATGTAATTATGCATAATTAATTGTTATTATAATAGTAAGTACATGGACCTTGTAATATTTCTACATTACAGTCTTAGAACAACAACAACAATAATGATGATAATATAATAAAATATTATTACTTTCATATTAATATTATATAAATGTAATTTCTATATTATATAAATTAAAAGTTATTATTCTATAAATATATTACTTTATAATATTACATAATTGTAGTTTTATAGCATCATGTTTATGAAGCATTATATTAATAATGTGATACTGTTATTTCTATATTATTTATCATTAATTTAAAGCAAAAATATAATATTATAATGTATATTAATAATTTAATATTGTTATAAAAAGTATTACTGTATAATGTATAGAATAATTATAGTATTATAGCATTATATCATATCATTAATTTAAAACAAAAATATAATGTATATTAATAATATAATAGTTATGTATAATAGTATACAAATATTATATAAATTTTAGTGTTTTAGCATCATATTTATCAAGTATTATCTTAATGAAATGATACTGTTATTTCTATACTATTTATCATTAATTTAAAACAAAAATATAACATTATAGTGTATCAATAATATAATATTGTTATAAAATGTATTATTACTTCATAATATTATGTAAGTTATTGTAATATTAAAGCACCATATTTGTAAAGTATTATCTTAAAGTGATAGTTGTTTCTATATTATTTAATTATCATTAATTTAAAACAAAAATATAATACTATAGTGTATATTAATACTGTAATAGTTATACAATTATTATTACTCTATGATATTATTATATTTATGATATATTATTAATAATGTGATACTGTTATTTGTATATTATTTTTAATTAAAAACTAAAATATAATATTATAGTGTATATTAATATAATATTGTTATAAATAACATTTATAACATTAATTGTTATTACTTAGTGAATTCTGCATATATCAATTCAGACAAATACAGTATATTTATATATAGTATTATAAGCATAGTATTATATTTATGTACTGTTATGTTAATAACATAAGGTATTAATATTTTGATGTAATATATTGTATATTCTATTAAAAATAAAGATAATTAACTGTAAAATGAATCAAAGAGAGATTACAGTGCACCAGGGATATATTATAATAATTTGATCTCTATATTAATACGCCATAATATTAATTACATAAAATAAAATATTTATAAATATAAATCCACAATATATTATTTAAAAAAAAATCACATCACAATATATTTAAGTTTTTAACAACTAAAACGTTTCACCTCTACTTTTACAGTTTTACACCTCCATTCCGCTTTCATTTTTTGGCAATATAAAATAGGAGCTTTGTTTAAATAATTTGATTTTGCAATAAGAAAACAAACCGTGCATAATGTCATATAATAATACCACAATGTAATGTTACTAATATAAAGAGTCACATACAATATGTTCAAATGGCATTATGTGGAAAGATTATTACAGCATGGTTTTAGCCAAATCTCATGTGTATCTATGTATATTTCAGACTGGAGAGCAGTCGAGATGACCTGCGTGTGCGAGCCGATGTTCTGGAGCGAGAGGTGACGGATTTGCAGCTGAGGAACGAGGATCTCACCAGCCTCGCTCAGGAGGCCCAGTCCCTCAAAGACGAGATGGACATCCTCAGGTCAGAGCTGAGAGACGCCTCGCTGTCTGCATCCACACACACAGCTGCTGTCTGAGACATTATCACTGGTTTTATCCTGTGTTTCAGGCACTCTTCTGATCGAGTGAGTCGACTGGAGGCCATGGTGGACACGTACAAACGCAAGCTGGAGGATCTGGGCGATCTGCGCAGACAGGTGCGTCTGTTGGAGGAGAGGAACCACGTCTACATGCAGCGCACCTGCGAGCTGGAGGAGGAGCTGCGCCGAGCCAACGCCATCCGCTCACAGCTCGACACCTATAAGAGACAGGTGAACAAACGCTGATTACACTGATCAATTGAGATTGATAACATTTATACCATCTGTAAGCTGAATTAATGAGCTTTCCATTGATGTATGGTTTGTTAGGATAGGACAATATTTAGAAAATAGTTGAAAGTCTGGAATCTGAGGGTGCCCAAAAATCTAAATATTGAGAAAATCACCTTTAAAGTTGTCCAAATGAAGTTCTTAGCAATGCATATTACTAATCAGAAATTAAGTTTTAATATACTTACGGTAGGAAATTTATAAAATATTGTCATGGAACGTAATCTTTTCTTAATATCCAAATTTGTTAGACCCCTGTGCTATTTTAGTACCAAGACTGTTTTATGTACTATATAATATTACTTGTTTATTTTTTGAAGCTATATATAGGTGTGTGTGTGTGTGTGTGTATATATACAGTAGTCAACATTCGAAGTGGATCAAAACCTTTCATCAAATTTGTCCTAAAACCAAAAAGAATACACGACAACTTTGATTAACTTCGAATGTATATATATTTATTCCATGGAATGTCTGGATACTGGATTCTGATTGGCTGACAGGTGTGCAGTAAAACCATTTAATGCACAGGTAGTTCCAAGTCAGTTAAATCACCGTTCTATATTAATGCGCTGCTTTAATTGATGCACGCAAACGCAGAGAGAGAGGTAGGAGATCGCATTGTGCTGCGCACATACATAAACTTCTTGTCAGCACTTCCCTGCGATTCTTATTGTTAAAACATCCTAGATACTAGATCGCTACATTATATTCCTCAGCAACGAGGTGGTAAAACTGCGTTTTTGAATGAATTCGTTGTTTGTGGAGAGAGACGCGCAGACGCACATCATGCAGGCAGGTACGCACACACACAAAACTGTCAACCTCGCCTTCTTGCTCTCTCTCGGTCGATCAATAATTTACTGAAACAAACGCTATAATTCCTTCAAATAAATGTGATCTTATCGCACTATTTCATGCCTGTGTCTAATTTGAAGTGGGCAGAATGCTAGAGCTGCGTGTCATAACTGACGAAAATAACCGTCTTTTTCCCCTATTCGGTCAAATATTGCGCTGCAAAGAGCAGTAACGTTACTAGTTTTATATATAAGAGGTTGCGTTAGGCCACGATCACACCGAACGCGTTTTTGCAGTGAGAGGCGCCTTTTTTGAATGGTTTTCTGTTGGCAGTGAGCGTTCTGCGTGCTGCTTATGCGCCCCGGGCACCGCGCGTTTGCGCCGCCTGCTGCGCCTCGTGTTTTTACAGAAGCACTCTGAGCGCCTGAAGTTGAAAAAAAAGCAACACTGAGCGGAAAAACGCCTGACGTCATTCGCGTTTTTTCCATTGTCCAATCGAAGAAAGGAGAGGCGGGCCTTCTGTTGTGGTGACAAGTTTACCGTTGCTTAAAAAGTGCGGAGACTGCAAGAAATGGAGGAGAAACTTTTGGTGTCTGTCTTGGGTAAACCGGAGCTGTATTTTTTGGGGGGTTTATGCTAATATGACAGTTTAATTAACAGCAAAAACCAAAGATTTTAGAGCGCTTGCGCTATAATCCTTTGATTTGACTGACAGGACAGCTGTTTTGGTCGTTGCCTAGCAACATAAAAAAAACGCAGCACACTGCTCTTTTTTAAAAGTCACCAAAAAAAGGCAGTGCTGTGCGCCTCGCGTTTTTAGAACTAAAAGACCGTTGCGTTCACATTGGCACGTAGCGAGCGGGGCGAAGCGAGCGTTTTCAATTCATTCATGTGGAAGTTGACCGTAAATGGTCGCGTGGTGCATTTTGGGATTGGAAGCGGCGCGGAGAAGGCGTTGAGAGCAGCTGAGAGCATCAAAAGGTTGGACATTCCTCAACTTTATACAGATCTCGAGCGCAAAACGCTGGGCGACAACCAATCGGTGTGAGAAGTAGGCAAGGAAAGACTATGACGCGTATTTCAGCTCAGTAATCCACCAGTTTCGGAAACATGCGTCATAATCCTGCCTTGCCTACTTTTCACAGCGATTGGTTGTCGCCCGGCGTTTTGTGCTCGAGATTTGCATAAAGTTGAGGAATGTCCAACCTTTTGACGCTCTCAGCTGCTCTCAACGCTTTCTCCGCGCCGCTTCCAATCCCAAAATGCACCACGCGACCGTTTACGCGCAACTTCCATATGAATGAAAACACTCGCTTCGCCCCGCTCGCTACGTGCCAGTGTGAACGCACCGTTAGACTTTAACATTGCGCGTCATTTTGACGGACAGGGTCGTAAAAATTCCGTCATAATCCATTATTGCCCGTCATTTTAATTTTCATATTTTAATTTTAATACCACATTTAATTGCATTTATGTTTGTTCACATTTTCCAGACAATAGTTTTATTTAAATAGGCATTTATTTTGAAGAGAGAACAGATAAACAGATGAGACTGCTTAACTTTTCATGTTCAACACCACACCCTGTGTCAAGTCTCAAATTTCAAATTATGTCGATTTCATTAGGAAATTCAAGCAATAAATACGGTTTTGGCGCTCTTTAATGTGGCGTGATAGATCGTTGTAGCTTCTGTGTAGTCTCCTGTATGTAATCAAATTCATAGCATAAGATTCATGAGTTTCGTTTTTGTTCTGGATTCAGTGCTGCCACACTGGAGCGCACTCGCCACCAACTGGACAGGAGTGGGAATTACAGCTACAAATTACAATAGATCATCCTCAGTGTAATCTGTCAAAGTGACGGACGGCCTTCGGATTTTTCCCTCATTTCCGTCCATCAATGACGGACAATTTTCGTTTAACGCAACCTCTGATATATATATCATGTTTCATCAGTATCGTTTCACTTCCACATATTAGGCCAGGTTGCTTTCATAACAAATCTGAGTCCTCAAGAACCTGGTTCATGGACTTATTTGTCTATCAGAGTTCAGAAAACAGCTTCAACTGCATCGAGAAGCCAGATAGACTTCAGCTGAATGACTGATGTATGCTTGTGTTCCTCAGGCTCACGAGATGAGCGCCAAACATTCGGCGGAGGCCATGAAAGCCGAGAAATGGCAGTTTGAGTACAACAACCTCAAAGACAAATATGAGACGCTTCAGAAGGAGAGAGAGGTACGACACAACACTTATCCCTCACATCAGATAGCATTAACTCTGGGATTGTTACCGTGAATGTGTGTATTTGTGTGCTGCAGAAGCTGATAAGTGAGCGCGACACGCTGAGAGAGACGACTGAAGAGCTGAGATGTGCTCAGGTCCAGCAGCAGTGCTTAACAGGTGTCACACAGCACATCTACAGACAGAAACATTAGCCCCGCCCTCTTTCAAACGATCAACCAATCAGATCTCTCTCCCTGTGTGTCTGTAGATTCTCTGAGCGCTGATTCAGGAGCCATCGGCAGCTTGGCGGCAGAAATCATGCCAACAGAGCTCAGGTCAGTGTTTGAACATCAGAAATGGTGACACTGCTAACTTGAGAATACTACTTTGTTTCATTGTTTGCTGATTTGCATTATTTACTAGTTATTTAAGCAACTTCTTATATGTGACCCTGGATGACAAAACCAGTCTTAAGTAGCACAGCTCTATTTGTAGCAATAGCCAAAAAAACATTGTATGGGTCAATATGATACATTTTTCTTTTATGCCAAAAATCATTAGGATATTAAGTAAAGATCATGTTCTATGAAAATATTCAGTAAATTTCCTGACGTTAATATAATTTATGATTAGTAATATGCATTGCTAAGAACTTAATTTGGACATCTTTAAAGGGGAATTTTTTTTTTTTTTTTGAAAATGACTGATTTTGTGGTCCACGCAGGGTCACATATTTAAAAAAAAATGTGCTAATTTGTTAGACATTTAGTTAGTTTTATTTTTTTTTTATCATATTTTTTATTTTAAAAATGTCTGCTTTTTAATTCATTTTCATTTCAGTTGTAGTTATTTTAGTAGACTAAATTAAAATGAGTAATGTTGACTTGGCAATTAGCTGAAATAAAATAAATTATTTTTTTGGAATTTATTATGTTTAATTACAGGTAGCAATTTTTTAAAAATGGTTTTAGTTGTAATTAACTAAAAAAATGCATTATGCATAATATATAATATATATATATATATATATATATATTAGGGCTGTCGAAAATAACGCGTTAACGGCGTTAATTATTTTGTTGTTGTTAATTACGTCAAATTTTTTAACGCATTTCACGCATGCGCAGTGTGACGAATCATTTGTCAGGATTGGGGAGCTAGAGGCGAGATGGAGCAAGGTGAGCCTATGGACGGATTCAAATATAAAAAGAATGATGATGGTACAGTTAACAAGTACAAGCCTTTGCGACAGCCCCTCTGCAACTGGAGTGGTTATAGCCAAGCTTAAGCTCGGTTCTACTGGGGTAGACGGTGCTATATAGCCTACCCTCAAACGAAAGCAAAGCAATTGAAGATCTGACAAACAATCCAGCGTTGTTCATCTCCTGACTAAGTGTAGACGCGATGTAAATAAAATATTCATTGTGTAGTTTAGAAAGCTTTATTGATTATAACGGAACGTTGTGAGATCTCTATGAACTAGATTTGTGACGCTTTTAGTGATAATAAAGGGAGCGCGCTTTGCACTTTCCATGCCATAATCCATTCAGAATTTGTATGAAAATTTCGTTTTTCTTATGTTTTGGGAATTACATCTGTACATCGTACAATTACGTTCATTCTCGAAAGAGCGGTGACTGACACAGTGACAGAGTGGAGAGTGGAAGATACATAAAGCCGCTTTGCAGGTCATCGAGGCACCAGCTCAATCAATTGCATTTTTTCAGTGGAAGCAATTTCAAATTATCCGTCATTTTTGCTCACAAAGGAAAAAGTAATACACCAAAAAACGTTGCAGTGTTTTTATAAAATAAAGAAAACAAAAATGATGCGCTTTCTGTCGTCTCGTTCTTGAACAGGAGTGCTTAACAAAAATAAAGCTAAATGCATGCCTCACAGACATGATAAACATATCTATAGAAAGTTTTAAATTATTACTTAACGAAATAAAACAAATCGAAAACAAAAACTTGTTTAATATGTAATCCTTAACGATAAATTTCTCTCTCAAGGCGCGTCCAAAAATGAAATTGCAGGATCTTTGCGACATTGACTCACATTGACTCACAGTGAATACACTTTATTAATAAATAATTCAGATATGTCCTTACTCTTTCCCCGACACATTTATTATTTATTTTTGCCGGTATTTGTTTTAGCCTACTGCGTGCGATTGAACGCGGATCTCTTCCAGTTGCGCCATCCCAGCCGTTATCGAAAGTAAAAGCGAAAGTCTCGTGTTGTTTCCACCAGCGCGACATTATTGATGGATGTCTAAAATATAAAAAATAAGGAGTAGCCTAAAACAGGCCCGATGCGGGCCCTGGCATAATATGAAAATGTGAAAATTATGTATCCTGTTATTTATATTTTGGTATGCATTTTAGAAAAAAAAATGGTTAGGATTCAGGTGTTGCAAATAGTGATTAATCATGATTAATCCACTGAAAAGTCTGATTAATCTGATTAAAAATTTTAATCATTTGACAGCCCTAATATATATATATATATATATATATATATATATATTGTAGCGATACGCTTCTATAATCTTTCGGGCAAAGAATAGACTCGGGTCTTTGTTTCAATTTCAACTGTTTACTGGATGGTTTCGCACAATAAACAGAAACAAACAAACTCCGGTCAAAAAACTGTGTTGCTCCGTCTTTTTCTCTCTCCAAAAAAGCGCCCTTTTCAAAGAGGTGCTCAAAGGCAGTCCAACAACAACGAAGCAAACCATTACAAAACAAACATGGGGGTGTTCAAACAATTTACACAATATTCTAAACATATTAAATAATATCTACTTGAACACTTTAATGTTAAATGTATAAATTTAAATTATGGCTCTTACAATATAATATAATATATAATGCATAAAGGCCCGGTTTCACAGACAGGGCTTAGACTAAGCCAGGATTAGCCCATAGTTCAATTAGGGCATTTAAGTAATTTTTATAAACCTGCTTAGAAAAAAACATTACTGTTGTGCATCTTGAGACAAAACAAAGGCACTGATATATTTTTAGATCAGTCAGTGCAAGTTTCTTTTAGTTAAAACAGCTCAGACTTACATTTTAGTCTAGGACTAGGCTTAAGTCTTGTTTGTGAAACCGGGGGAAAGTGTTGCAATTTTAATCATAATCTTTTGTTGTAGAATAATGTAATTAAATACTTCTGTTTTTATTTCATTATATAAATAAGCAGTTTTTTATATTATGCAGATTAAATGTTTGTGCAATGTTTGTGTGTGTTTGTGTTTATAATTTTTTTTATATATATATTATTACATTTATTCATTTATTGATAAATTTTGATTGCAGTTTTTCAGATACATACATGCATGCAATAAATAAAAATTAAATCTACAATATGTATTATATAATATGTATACAATACATTACATTTATACAAGAAGTGTGTATAAGCAATTGGGGGAAAAATCTAAATGATTTTTTCATTTTATAAAAATGTAATACAAATTAAAACAAAACATTTAAAAATCAAAACTTTTTTTATTTATATATATATATATATATATATATATATATATATATATATATATATATATATAACACATAACAATTATTTTTTTTGGGGGGGGAGTGAAATATGGGCTGTTTTTATGAGATTCACTCTAACATGGATTTACAACAGAACACCAATGTAACATTTTTTTTTTCATGATCTGAATTTTTTTTGCCAGATAAATAAGGCTTTGCTTTTATGAATTATGTTATGAATTTTATGAATTATACAATCTGTTTTTATAATACAGTACAATTGATAAGACTGACTGATTTCAATATTGGTAGTAGTTTTTTTTTTTTTTAGTAGTAGCTTGTAGTGTGTCTGGACTTTTGTAATTAAACATTTGAGTAGCTTAGCATTTTCAAAACTTCATACTGATCACACACACTAGTGCTCAAAAATGCAGCAAAAATTGTGATTTTTTTTTTTTTTACAGTTTCAAATAGCTATTTCTTTGTGAATCTATAGTAAAATGCAATTTTGTTCCTGTGATCAAAGCTAAATTTTAGCATCATTACTTCAGTCTCCAGTGTCACATGATCCTTCAGAAGTCCTTAAGTTGGTGCATATGTGTGTACATAAGATAAATCTAACATACATGTGTTTTGTGTGTGTCAGGGATACGGTTGTGCGTCTGCAGCAGGAGAATAAGATGCTGTGTGTTCAGGAGGACTCATACAGACACAGACTGGAGGAGGTCCAGACGCAGCTGGAGGAGTCGCAGCGCTGCCA
Source organism: Garra rufa (assembly GCF_049309525.1). Taxonomy (NCBI): domain Eukaryota; kingdom Metazoa; phylum Chordata; class Actinopteri; order Cypriniformes; family Cyprinidae; genus Garra; species Garra rufa. The sequence continues at coordinate 17,274,851 of NC_133361.1, forward strand.
GAACACACTCGAGACCCAGAACAGGTCTGTGTGTGTGAGAGAGATGTGTGTGAGATACATCAGTGTATAGAGCTTCACATGCTCTCTCTCTCTGTCTGTGTGTGTCTGTTTGTCAGGTTGAGTCAGCAGCAGATATCAGAGCTGAGCGCTCAGGTGGAGGAGCTGCAGAGAGCTTTACAGGAGCAGGACAGCAAGACCGAGGACGTCAGTAACTCTCACAAACGCACACATCTGAATCACTGAAAACACATTCACTGAATACTGAAAATGATTGCTTAAGTCATGATTGTGTTTGAGCTAAAATCACTCCGTTCAGTGCACAAACACTCAGTGCTGCTCTCTTGTGAGATCAAAATTAATTAATTTATTAATTCATGTCTCCGCTCTTATGTGTTCACGAATGACGTTATTCAAAAGAATCATAATTATTCAAATTTATTTTTATTCTAATGTCATAACTGGCTCAGCCTCTTGAATGATTTTAAATATGAAAATTGAGTCTGTGTTGGCGGAGCTAAATAATATTAACTAATAATTTCATGCTAACATCTAGTTAAATCCAAATGGTAGTCTTGTTAATAAAAAAAATAGTAGATTAAAAATTTTTTTTGGTTACAATTTGTAACTTTATTTTTGGACCTTTTTATAGCACTTTTTTACAAAAATAGTTCAAGTTTTTAGTTTTAGAATTTATATAAAAATATTAGATATATATAAATGGCTGTAATGTAAGCTTTTTAAAAAATTCCAATTTATATTTGTAGGATTTTTCATGTATATTTTTATTTTGGAGTGAAAATTTGGCTTTTTGTGAGATTCGTATACAAATAGAACATTCAAATTTTTTGCTTTTTATTTATTTATTTATTTTATTTTTTATTTTTATTTTTTCAATTTTATTGTAGAGTTAATAGTTTCATGTTCTATTTCTACTTGTCTTTAATTTCTTTAATTTTAGTTTTAGTACTTTAAAAGTAATGAAAATGGTAAATGTTGGTTTGGTAACTGATAATTATTTTTTGTTTATATTTGTAAATTATATATAAAAAATCTGATCAAAATAAAATGTTTTAATTTATTATTATTATTATTATTATTATTTATATACAGTACAGACCAAAAGTTTGGACACACAGTCATTCAAAGAGTTTTCTTTATTTTCATGACTATGAAAATTGTAGATTCACACTGAAGGCATCAAAACTATGAATTAACACATGTGGAATTATATATACATAACAAAAAAGTGTGAAACAACTGAAAATGTCATATTTTAGGTTCTTCAAAGTAGCACACTCTTGGCATTCTCTTGATGAGCTTCAAGAGGTAGTCTCACACATAAAAAGTATTTTTCAATGTTTTTTACCTAATGGTAATTATAATTCGCATTCGGAGATCGACACTTCTTGACTGGCAAGACGGCCGCGAGAGGAAACTCAAACAGTGAAAGTGAGTTGTTCAAAACCTTTCTTTTTAGTAAACTCTGTGTACACAAACAATGTTCTCAATGCTCAAGTTCATGTGTAGAGACCCAGGCCATACTTCCAGCAAAGTTTCATGAAACTAAAGAAAACTCTTTGAATGAGAAGGTGTGTCCAAACTTTTGGTCTGTACTGTATATATTTTTAAATGGCTGTACCTTATCTTTAATTTCAGTTTTAGTAATTTTAGTACTTAAAAAAAATTTAAATGGTTATTGTTGCCTTTGTTGAAATAAAATGTTTAAAATTTTTGTAAATTCTAAAATGACAACAACATCAAATAAAAATAAAAATAAGAAATATATAATATATTTTTTAAAGAATGTAATTTAAAAAAAATATTTGACATGAATATAGGGTCTGTGTTGGTAGAGCTTAATTATATTAACTAATAATCTTATACTAACATCCAGTCAAATTTAAATAGACGTCTTGTAAAAAAAATAAAATGTTGATTTTTTTTTTTTTTTTGGTTGCAATTTGTACTTTTATTTTTATATTATATTATTTTTATAGCACTTTTCAAATTCGAACAAAAAAACCACATCAAAATATATATTTATTTATTTTTAGTATGTAATTTATTTATTTATTTTTTGGAGTGAAATTTGGGCTGTTTTTATAGAAATTCAAGTTACACATAAAATGTTATTCATATTACGTGTACATTATTTTTTTTGTAGTTTTTTTTGTAGTTTTTTTTTTTTTTTTTACGTTGGTGTAAAATTTGGTCCGTTTTGTAAGATTCATATCATGCAAATTAAACAAATCCAGTCAAATCCCAACTAAATGGATCTTAAGTGATGTGTAGTCAGTGGCGTATCTCCTCAGACAGCAGTAACTGAGTGATTTCCATCTGTTTGTGATTGATTTAATATGACTCACCTGATCATCTGATCCCGATGTTAAAGCACACAATATCCCATAAACAATCTCTCTGTCTCTTTCTGGTGGATTGATGTGTGAAATCTGTAACTGTTTTGTTTGCGGTGCTGAAATTAACGCCTGCTCGCCTGTTTTCATCCGCCCACCTCTCCTAATCGACCAATCATCTGCCGCCTCAGGTCATTGTAAGTATCGTCCACCGGCCCGTCTGCATTCTGATTGGACACTGATTGTAATTGTGATCACTGACGCTGTGTGATGAACACAACATCATCTGTCAGCGTCTCACTGCTCTGTGTTTGTTTCTCGACAGTCATCGCTGTTAAAGAAGAAGCTGGAGGAGCATCTGTGAGTGTCTCTCTGTCTTTCTGAAGTAGTGTGTTCATCGATGTTGTGTTAATGCTGTGTGTGTTTGTTCAGAGTGAAGCTCCATGAGGCTCATTCTGACCTGCAGAAGAAACGAGAGGTGATTGATGATCTAGAGCCGCCTGCGGACAGTAACAGTGAGTAAGAACACGCACACATGACCACATCTTTATTGATTTAATAAAACTTATTAGTGACACCAGTTGAATTATCAAAAATAACTGCAAAAATACTATTCATGAAAACAATTCTCAAACACACGCACACGCACACACACACACACACACACACACACACACACACACACACACACACACACACACACACACACACACACACACACACACACACACACACACACACATATATATATATATGTATATGTATGTATGTGACCCTGGACCACAAAACCAGTCATAAGGTTAAATTTTACAAAACTGAGATGTATACATCACACGAAAGATCAATAAATAAGCTTTCCATTGATGTATGGTTTGTTAGGATAGGACAATATTTGGCCGAGATACATCTATTTGAAAATCTGGAATCTGAGGGTGCTAAAAAATAAAAAAAACTGAGAAAATCACCTTTAAAGTTTAAGTTCTTAACAATGCATATTACTAATCAAAAACTACATTTTGATATGTTTACGGTAGGAATTTTACAAAAAATCTTCATAGACATGATCTTTACTTAATTTCACAATGATTTTTGGCATAAAATTAGTGAAAAATGAAGATATTATTTTTTTATTATTATTAATAATATTATTATATTATATTGTTTTATTATAGTATTAATTATATTTTTAGTTTCCATGTTTGTTAATTTGTGTAATTTTTATTCGTTTTTGTTTTTATTTACCTTTATTTGTTTTCAACTTTAGTTTTAGTAATTTTCTGTATTATGCTTATTTAAAAAAACATTTAATATTTGTATAATACAAAATTAATTTTATTTTTAGTTTCAAATTGTATTGTAATTTTTAATTATTTCTGTGTTTTTTATATTTCCATTTAGTTTTGATTTCAGTAATATAGTTATTATATTATTAATATAATAAATAAATCTAATGTAATTAAATGTATTTTTGTTCTTTTTAAAAAAATAACAGCAACTTTTTGTCTTGTGCTTTTTTGGGGGGATTTTTTTTTAATTATATATAATATATAATATTAATTGTATTTTCAAATTTTTATTTAATTGTAATTTTATTCATTTTATGTTCTTTATATTTCCATTTAGCTTTATTTTTAATTTCAGTAATATATTAAATATAGCTTGGTAATTGACTAAAATATATATAAAGTTTGTATATATATTTGTCTTTATTTTATTAAATATTTTATTTTGTCTTTTTTTTTATTTGTTAATTATTTTATTGCAGCTTTATTTTAAGTTAACATGAACATCTTTTAACATCTATTAGAATTTAGACAAACAATGTCAGATATATAATGTAACTATTTCAAGCAGAAGACTTCGAGTATTTTTTAAACTACAAAACCATGTTAAATACAGTGCTGAGACTTTTTGGGAGTGCTTTTGAATTGAATCAGTTCATTAAACGATTCATCTGAACGAACTGATTCGTTCAAATGAATCAGTGTCAGGAGAGTCTGAACTGACTGGAGTGAGTTTGATTCTTTGCATCAGTTCATTACAAAATGACCACAAAACAGTGATTTTAAACAATCAACGCTGTTTTATGTTGCACAGCTGCTTGCCACAGTAAAAACTAGTCCTACACTAGACTATCGAGTGATAAAGACCCTTTCTGTGTGTGTGTGTGTGTGTGTGTGTGTGTGTGTGTGTGTTTGTGTGTCTCAGTGGCGAAGAAGGTCGATGAGCTGCAGGAGATCCTGAAGAAGAAAGATGAAGACATGAAACGAATGGAGGACAGATACAAGAGATACGTGGAGAAAGCTCGCACCGTCAGTACAGACTGCAGATAGATATACAGTGATCTAACAGTCCTGCATGTGTTTACATGAACGTTATATGTGTGTGTTTCAGGTCATAAAGACTCTGGACCCGAAGCAGAAGTCTAATGTGGTTCCTGCTGAAGTTCAGGCTCTGAAGAACCAGCTGACGGAGAAAGACAGAAAGATACAGCATCTGGAGGTCAGAAACACACACACACACACACACACTGAGACTGGTGTTGGTCTGTGGCTGTGTGACTGTGGTTAAGATGATCTTGTGCTTGTGTGTGTTTCAGCATGATTTCGAGAGGACGCGCTCTAGACACGACCAGGAGGAGAAGCTCATCATCTCAGCTTGGTACAACATGGTGAGGAAACCACAGGAACATGTCAGATCAGTCTGAACAACATCCTGTCAGATCATACACAAAACCATTCATTCATACGTGTGTAAATAAACACTAAATATGTTTACAGTAAATGCATACACAGTGGACGTTTGAACCTTCCCCCCCCCCCCTTCATTTTGATTCATTATTATTATAAAATATACAAATATAACAATTAAGTTAAATTTAATAAATAATAAGCATAAGACATAAAATTACTAAAACTACAGTTGAAAAAAGTGAAAGGTAAATAGAAATAAAAAAACAAATAAAAACAAAATTAACATAAAATTACTAAAACTATGATAAAATTATAAACTAATATTATAATTAATACTACATTATAAAATATATTTTTTAACATAAAAAATAAGAACAAGACAAAAAATGTTGCTGTTATTTGTCAATTACCAAGTTAACAATTGTTATTTTTTAAAAGACCAATACATATAATTAAAATATTATTGAAATTAAAAAATTAAGCTAAATAGAAATAAAAACAAAATGACTAAAATTCCAATTAAATTTAAATCTAAAATACAATTAATATTGTATAAAAAATAATTATAAGACAAAAAACCTTTTATTTCAGTCAGTTACCAAGCTAACAATTATCTGTTATTTTTTTTAAAGACCAAAAATACATAATTAAAATATATAACTTAAATAAAAAATAAAGCTAAATAGAAATATAAAAAAACACAGAAATATAATTAAAAATGACAACACAACAAAATTACCAACATTGTGATCAAATTTGAAATTGAAAATACAATTAATATTGTATTATAAAAATAGTAATTTTTTTAAAAAGTAAGCATAAGACAAAAATGACAAACTACAGTTGAAAAAGGTTTTAATTTTAATTTGATTACGTTTTTAAATATATATATATATATATATATATATATATTTATTTATTCCTTCATTTGAATAACATAACTGATTTCAGAGGGTTTTGAAAATTAAAAAAAAACTTTTAATAGGTTGTAATGCATTTGTATTGTATTAATTTGTCATTGCTAAAATTATAACAACTTTTATTGTTAATGTAATTCAACCATTTTTTTAAATAAATAATAATTAAATTCTATTTTCATAATTAATTAATTAGACATGCTGTTTGATTACTAAAAATTAATTTAACCATTAAAATGAAATTTTGAAAATTATAACAGAATCTGGACAAATTACAATATTTATTTTTAATTAAATAAACAATTGGAATTTGGGGGAAAATTACAACTGATTTTAGAGGGGTTTGAAATTTAAAAAAAAAACTTAATAGATTGTAATACATTGTAATTCTAAAACAAATACAAGTTAACTTGAATGTTTTTTTTATTGCTAAAATTTAATTCAACCATTAAATTGCATTTAAAAAACTGTTATTTTTAACCATTAAAATAGAATTTTGAAAATTAAAACAGAATTTAAATATAAAAAAATTTGAACTGATCTCAGAGGGTTTTGAAAAAAAAAAACTTTTAATAGGTTGTAATACATTTGTATTTGTTTTAGAATTATAATTAACTTGAATGTTTTTTTTATTGCAAAAATTTAATTCAACCATTACATAGAATTAAAAAACAGTTATTTTTAATCATTAAAATAGAATTTAAATATTAAAAAATTAGAACTGATCTAAGAGGGTTTTGAAAATTCTAAAAAAAAAAAACTTAATAGGTTGTAATACATTTGTATTTGTTTTAGAATCATAATTTGTCATTGTTCAAATTATAAAAAAAATGTTATTGCAAAAAAAAAGTAAAAATGTTTTTTAAAATATTTAAATTCTAGTTTCATAATTAATTAAAATATTAATTTATTTTTAAATAAATGAAAAAAAAAGAATAAATAGTTGCAATTCGGGGGAAAAACAACTGATTTCAGAGAGTTTTGAAAATTCTAAAAAAAATGTTTTGTTTTTTTTTATTGCTAAAATTAAATTCAGCCATTAAATAGAACTAAAAAACATCAACATGGAATTTTGAAAATTAAAACCGAATCCAGACTAATTCAAATATGTGACCCTGGACCACAAAACCAGTCTTAAGTCGCTGGGGTATATTTGTAGCAATAGCCAAAAATACATTGTATGGGTCAAAATTATTGATTTTTCTTTTATGCCAAAAATCATTAGGAAATTAAGTAAAGATCATGTTCCATGAAGATTTTTTGTAAAATTCCTACTGTAAACCTATCAAAATGTAATTTTTGAATAGTAATATGCATAGTTAAGAACCTAATTTGGACAACTTTAAAGGTGATTTTCTCAGTATTTTGATTTTTTGCACCCTCAGATTCCAGATTTTCAAATAGTTGTATCTCTGTCAAATATTGTCCTATCCTAACAAACCAGACATCAATAGAAAGCTTATTTATTGAGTTTTCATATGATGTATACATCTCAGTTTTGTCAAATTTAACCTTATGACTGGTTTTGTGGTCCAGGGTCACATATGTATTTTTAAATAAATAAGGAGTTGGAATTTAAACTGATTTCAAAGGGTTTTGAAAATTCAAAAATAATTTTTTTTTGTATCTTTTAATTGATTGTAATACATTTATATTTGTTTTAAAATGTAAAATAAAATATAAAAATAAAATATCATTAATTTGCCATTGCTAAAATTCTAACAATTTTTATTGCTCAAATTTAATTCAACCATACAAATAAAAGTTAATTGAGGGGGAAAAAAATGAAAGAAACAGTTGGAATTATAACCGTTGCATGTGTTTGTCCAAACAGAGAGCTGAGTTGAGGTGATTTTCAGTGACATCAACACGTAGAGCTGGAGTTGAGTATTGCGCTCATGTATATCTTTCTGTGTTTGTCTCAGGGAATGGCTCTCCATCAGAAGGTGGCGGGAGAGAGATCAGGATCGGGTTCTGGTCCGGCTCAGTCCTTCCTGGCCCAGCAGAGACAGTGGACACAAGCCCGCAGAGGACTGTCCCGCCTGCAGCCCAGATAAACCCTCAATGCTTTACTTGTCTTTCAGCACTTTCCGTCTGTCTGTCTCTGATCGTCCTGCTGAGAACCGAGAGAGGATGTGTTTTAGCAATGTCTTTTAGATTAGACCCGAGCCTCAGTGTGTAGTTCAGTTTTAGTTTAGCGTCAATGGGTTTAATGAAGTAGATCAAACGTTGATTGTTTTAATGATGATTTTTTTTTTCTTTTAATGCTGTGTTGATCAGGGTTACGGCGCACTTTACACACTCGGTGCCTTCAGCCATCCGTCAGTCGTCTGCTGTACACAAACCAAACTCTGAATGCTGGAAGCCTTTAATTGCGACGAACAAATGAAGTGCTTTTTTAATCATGTTTCCAAATGGGATTAAAGGACAGCTGCTGTTTTAATGACACTAATCGGAGGATTTTCCGCCGGCTGCTGCTTCTTGACCGTTGTTTTGATGTATCGTCACCAAAGTCTGTGGCTGTTATTTATTGAGCTGGAAACACTACTGACTGACTGTGAACACTGTGTTGTGGCCCTCATCAGTCCAGACGCTGGGGTTTATTGGTTTGTTCTTTACTTTCTGAGAGGTTTGTCACTGTGTTGATGTTCATGAGTTGCGTTCGTGTGTTTTCTCACAGTGTTTTGGTGGTTCGGTCTGGACTGATGGGGTCGGTACGGAAATAAATCACTTTAGTCTCACTGTTCTTCTCTTTGCACTACAATAAAAGACATTATTGGTACGAAAATGATCAGTGCTGAGTTTGAGTTTGCTTTAGTGGATAGAAGCCTCGGCTAGTTGTAGAAATTATAAAACCACCCCTGACAATTTTTCTATGAATAAACCACAAATCTATACTTGAAATCAAAATAAAAAAGTATTTTTTTTTTTTTTGTTAGTATGCTTTCTATTCATCCATTTTATTTCTCACCTTCTATAAGTCCTCTGTAAACTCTACAATTTCAATAACTTTTCAAATTCAATTTAAAATTTCAAATTCAAATTTGATCTATGATGTGACATAAAATTTGAATTTGAAAGATAATATTGAAATTGTAGTTTACAGAGGACTTTAAAAAGGTGAGAAATAAAATGGATGAATTCGTCCATATATTTTTTATGAAGTAATAATGTAGATTTGGATAAATAATTAGAAAATAGTGTTTTTTAATTGTACTCTTAGATGTGTTATGTAAATGTTTATTTTAACTATTTATTTATGTTTTAGCTTTTTTAATTAAATCTTTTAATTAAATGTGTATTATTATTATTGTATATTTTAATCAAATGTTATTTATTTTAATCAAATTTAGCTGTATTTGATCTTTTATAGTACTTTATTTATAGTAGAACGGTTATGTGTAATACATTTTATTTAAAACTCATTTTTATTTAAATCATTTTTAATTATTTGAATCAACTCTAGCTAGATGATTTAGTTTAAACTTGAAATTAAAATTTTATCTGTGTATAATATATTTATCAGTGTGGCAAATAAAATTTAAATGTTATAGATAATATTGCAATTGTAGAGTTTACAAAGGACTTGTAGAAGGTGAGAAATAAATCTTTGTGGAAAAACTAATAGATTTGTATAAAATATTGTTTTTTTTACTGTACTGTTAGATGTTATTTAAATGTTTATTTTAATTATTTGTTTTAGCTTTTTTATTTCAATCAAAATGTATATATTTTAATTGTATATTTTAATCAAATGTTATTTCTTTCAATCAAATTTAGCTGTATTTGATCATTTATAGTACTTTTTATTTATAGTAGAACTGTTGTGCAATAAAACTTTATTTTAAGTTTTATTTTATCAATTAATTTATTTAAATCAAATTGCATTTATTTGAATTTATTTAATATTTTTTTTAATTTTTCATCAAATCTAGCTAGATGAGTTTAACCTGATTTTATAATTTATAGTCATGTACTGTTATATGTATAAAATCATTTTATTTAAATCATTTTTTTAATAAAATAAGATTATGTATATTTTATTTAATATTGATATTTATTTTATTTAAATATTTATTTTAATCAAATTTAGTTAGAATAGGTAAATCTTGTTTAATAATTTTTGTATTCTTACATCTTTTTCACTTTCTTTAAACAAATCTTTTCATCTATTAAATGTAAGGACTCAAAAATCTTTGAGATGTTAAGTGAAGTTTTGTCAAAACAGCTTTTCTAAAATTAAATGATACATTAGTGGTTTCTGTGTTAAATAATAATAGTAACAATATAATATATGTATTATAATAAATTGTAAATAAATATAATCAAATTGTATTTATTTGTATTTTTTTATTATTTATTTACAAATGTAGTATTATACAGATTTAGTAATCTTATTTTACCATTTATTTACTTTTACATTTTTTACACAATTAAATTCAAGGACAAAAAATTCTCTGCCTGAGATGTAAAATATTGTCTGAACAATTATTCTAAAATTAAATTATGTATTTTTGGTCTCTATAATATAATATTGTTTAAACTATTTTAATATATTTTATCTAAATCCAATTGTATTTATTTTATTTCATTTTTTATTATTATTTATTGTAATCAGGTTTAGTCAGATTAGTTAGTCAAATCTTATTTTACCATTTATTTATTTTTACATTGTTTTACTCTATTAAATTCAAGGACTAAAAAATCTCTGCCTGTGATGTAAGTAAAATTTTGCTAAACAATTTTTCTAAAATTAAATTATGCATTAGTGGTTTCTAAATTATAATATAATATTACTTAAATCACTTTAACCTATTATCTAAATAAAATTTTATTTAAATCAAATTGTATTTATTTATTTTTATTTATTATTTATTTATTTACAAATTTAGTATTATACAGATTGAGTTAGATTAGTTAGTTCAATCTTATTTTACCATTTATATATTTCTACTAATTTTTTATTTTTTTTACACATTTTTTTACACATTATTTAATTTCTCTAAACAAATCTTTTCGTCTTTTAAATGTGAGGACTAAAAAAAACTACCTGAGATGCACATAAAATTATGCATTAGTGGTTTCTGGAATATAATGTAATATAATAAAATATAATATAATATAATAATATTGTTTAAATCATTATAATCTATTTTATCTACATTTATTTTTAAATAAAATCAAATTGTATTTATTTATTTATTATTTATTTACAAATATAGTATTATACAGATTTAGTTAGATTAGTTAGTTCAATCTTATTTTATCATTTATATATTTTTACATTTTTTACACTTTTTCTCTAAACAAATCTTTTCATCTATTAAATTCGAGGACTTCAAAAATATCTGCCTGAGATGTAAGTAAAATTGTATTTAATTTTATTTTTAATAGTAGCAATTTTACTAAAATGAAATTATGCATTAGTGGTTTCTGTAATAGCATATAATATAATATAATATAATATAATATAGTTTAAATAATTTTAATATATTATCTAAATTTACTTTTATTTGTATATAAGTGTATATTTATTTTAATATTATTTCATTATTTACAAATTTAGTATTATACAGATTTAGTTAGATTAATTAATCTTATTTTACTATTTATATATTTTTACTTTTTTTTTACATTAAATTTGAGGACTAAAAAATTTCTGCCTGACCTGTAAGTAAAATTTTGTCTGAACAATTTTTCTAAAATCAAATGATGTATATTATATATAATATAATCTTAAAATAATAATCTTACCAAATCAGTTTTTTCTTTTTTTCTTTTTTTTCTGTGGTAATTATTACACATTGCGTTATATGTTTTCATGGATAATAAAACTATGAAATAAGTAAAATAAACGACTATAAAAAAATAGTTGTATAAACAATTTTCAAATGCTAGTAAAAAATGCTAGTAAATTTCCCAAGTAACAACATCGCAAGTAACATTAAATTAAACGTGAAATTAAGAAGCAGAAAAAACTAAAACATTAGTTTATTGTAAAATATATAATATTCTTTGTTTTATTTATTCGTCTGTTTTGTTTTAACGGCGCCGCGGTTCTTCCTCCGACCTGCAGGCGGCGGCGGCGCGCCTCTCACGCGCACGAGCACTGACTGCAGATGAAAAGCAGTATGGCGGAGTGTCGCTGAAATACAACAAACCTGTGCGAAAAACTCCGGGATAAAACCCCGAAATCCTGCCGATTCATCGCACAATCCGGCCAATCTGCGATTATAAGCACAAACGGACCCGCGGCTCGATAATCGCGCTCTTCGTGTTTGTTGTTAACGGTGTTTTTGTTTCGTCGCGACATCCCGCGACACTTCACGATCTCAAAACAAGACAAACCAACGCATTTTCTTTTATTTTCTCCTTTATCACGCATTTAAAACACGATTAAGTGTTAATCAAACGCGTGTGTTGCAAACCGTCGCCTCGGTGCGGAAGTTGAATGTAAAGGCTTTATTTATTATTTAACCGAACAGTAAAACAATGGAGAAAAAGCAGCATAAATCCGAGCATAAATCAGACAAACATCGCCGCCATCATCACCACCACCACCATCATCATCATCACCACCAGTCCTCCAGCTCCAGCTCCAGCAGCGGCGGGGAGTCCGGCGGCAGCAGCCCGGCTCACGGTGCGCCCAAAGCGGCCAACGCCTTCGCCAACGACGGCAGCTTCATGGAGCTGTTCAAGAAGAAGATGGAGGAGGAGGAGAAGAGGAAGAGAGAGACCGAGGAGGAGGAGAAGACGAAGAGCTCTGCTGTGGCAGGTCAAGCGGCTCAGGACAAGAAGCCGTTAAGCGTGAGCAGCTTTGTAAGGACGGCAGTGGACGCGCTTTACTTTAGCTTCACATTCATATTCACATGCACACGCACACACTTACATATAGAGAGAGATTCGGGCTCTGTTCGGGTCCCTGCCGCTTCCTAAAGCCCGTGTAACGCTGTCAGTCTGTTCCTGTTTAACTCAGGTGGGCAAGCGGAGAGGAGGAGCACGACTGGCCCTCAAGACCGGGATGGTGGCCAAAAAACAGAAACTCGACTCCGAGGTGAGACCCTTTATTCATTAGTCTTTAATATTAGCATTAGTGTCAATGCAATAGATGTGTTAAGGTAAATATGTATACAATACCAGTCAAAAGTTTTTGGATATTACATTATAAATTTTATATATATATATATAATTTTGCATTTATGTGATCCGAAGTGCAGCAAAAGCTGTATCAAATGCTATATATTTTTACTATATAATATAACTGCTTTGTGTTTGAATATATGTTAAAATGTAATTTATTTCTGCGATCAAAGCTGAATTTTCAGCATCACTACTGCGTTCTTAAGTGTCACATGATCCTTCAGAAGCTGCTCTGATTGGCTGTTCAAGAAACATTTATTATCATCAATATTTAAAACAGTTGAGTATATTTTTTCAGGTTTCTTTAATGAATAGAAAGATCAAAAGATCAGCTTTTATCTGAGATAAAAGGCTTTTGTAACACACTATGCCATTCAAAAGCATTTTTTTATAGAAATTAATACTTTTATTTAGCGAAAATGCTTTAAATTGATCAAAAGTGATGATAAAGATGTTTATAATGTTACAAGAGATGAATGCTGTTCTTCTGAACTTTGTTTTCATCAAAGAAACCTGAAAAAATTCTACTCTGCTGTTTTCAGCATAATGTTTTTATGAGCCGCAAATCTGGAGAATTGATGCTGAAAATTCGGGTTTGAACGCATAAATAAATTACATTTTAACATATGTTCAAATACAAAGCAGTTATTTTAAATAATACAAATATTTAGCCTTTTTTGCAGTTTTTTGCTGTACTTTGGATCAAATAAATGCAGGCTAAAAAAAAAATCTCCATAGCAATATTTCTTTATACATTTTCAAATTTTCCATATGCTTTGTAATACTGTACAAATGTAACATTTTAGTTAAATACCAATTTATGTGATTTGAAATATTTGTAAAGCATATTATTTCATCAGTTGAACAGTATTTAACATTGCAAGAAATTGCTTTTCTTACTTAAAAAAAAAAAAAAAAAATCTTAAACCAAGAAGGATTTTATAGACAAGTAAACATTTTCTTGTTTTTAGGGGAAAAAAAAAATCTAAATTAAGTGCGTTTTTGCTTGAAATAATCTTGTTTTCTGTTTGAAATTTTTGCTTCCCCCATTGGCAGATTATTTAGTTTGTTTCAAGCAAAAACCCACTTAATTTTGACTTGTTTTGTTCTGAAAACAAGACATTTTTTAGAATTTTAGAAAATCCTTCTTGATTTAAGAATTTGTAGATATTTTGGCTGCAAACAAGACAAAAAATCTAAATAAGAAAAGCCTTTTTTTTTTTTTTGCAGTGAAGGACCCATGTCCAAACATTTTCCTTCCCATGATAATTTTCCACTGCCACTACCTTACCTTTAAGACATCTATATGTCAATTTAAGACAAATTTACGTATGCTCTAGTGTTCAGAGTTTTTATTTTTAGCATTTATTTTATCAAAAATACAGTAAAACCAGTGAAATATTATTGTTTTAAAATAACTCTTTTCTATTGCAATGCATGTAAAAAAAATTAATTTATTCCTGAGATCCAAGCTACATTTCCAGCATCATTACTGCAGTCACATGATTTTTCAGAAGTCATTCTAATATTCTAATTTGCTTTTGTTTGTTTTTTAAACACATCTCTGTGTGTGTGTGTGTGTGTGTGTGTGTGTGTGTGTGTGTGTGTGTGGATGCAGGTGGAGGCTGGGAAAGGAGACGCCTGGACTAAATACATGGCAGAAGTAAAAAAGTATAAAGCGCATCAGTGTGGGGACGACGATAAGACCAGGCCGCTGGTCAAATAGACTGAACCGCTTCCTGTGGAGACGGGCCTCACTGCCGTTCACGCCGTCTGTTCTTCTCCTCCAGCTCTTTGTTTCCAGGTTGAGTTTTCTGTGTTTGCCCCATTTGTTGGATTCTGGTTCTTTTGGAGACTTTCTGATTTAGTCCGTGGCATTAGACCCATCTCGCTCACCTTGTCGATATTTTGTACTCGATGTGTTTGGTACTTGAAGATTGAGGATGATGAATTAAACTCACAGTACCACAGTGTTTGTCCTGACTGTGTGATGTTTGAGCCAATCACATCTGATCACGTGTTTCTGAGATTAAAGGTTCATTTGTCCTCTATTTTACACACTTGACCTCAGTTAGGATGCCAGGCTTTGTCTTTACGTACTGCTTTATTAAAAACCATTGCATATTTGTCAAACCGCTTCAAGTAGTTTAATAGTTTTCTTTAACTCCTTAAGATTCTCAATCATATTTGTCAAAGTGTTTTAAAACACTGGACACAAGATTCAACAATTCTCCAGCATTTCAAGATTTTGCTATACTTCAGAAAACCTTAAAGCAGTTTATAAGAAAATTATAAAAAATAATTTAATAATTAAATGCATATGATATAATTTATTAATTATAAACTATATATATATTATAAATAATTATAATTTTGACCCCATTATTTATATTATAATTTTTAATTTATAATATGTGCATTATATTATATATAATAAATATAATAAAATTAAATAAAAATATATATATATTTATAAATGTATATATTATATATAATTATTAATAAAAAGTCATAAAATAAATCATTTGACAAAGAGCTTTAGCTTAAAGCTTTTAAATCAAGTTTAATCTCATTTTTTTAGAGTGGTTAAATCCCTTTAATTATTCACGCAAGTCTTTGACTATGTCCGCTTTTACTTGTATTACTCTGAGATTTTAAGGTTACCTCATTTAATTCTATATGTGTGACCCAGGATATTTGTAGCTATAGCCAAAAATACATTGTCAAAATTATTTTTCTCTTATGCCAAAAATCATTTGGACATTAAGATCATGTTCCATGAAGATTATTTTTTAAATTTCCTACAGTAAATATATCCAAACTTAATTTTTGATTAGTAATATGCATTGCTAAGAACTTAATTTAGACAATTTTTAAGGTGATTTTCTCAATATTTAGATTTTTTATATGTCCTATGTTTAGCATGGGAATCCAAGTCTTTAACAGTGTAAATAACATGCATGAAACGGCATTGGACCCCCCCTTTAAAACAAGACTAAATATTTTGTCATTTTGTGTCTAGTAAATGCATCTTAATTTAAGAAATTTTGACTAGAAACGAGACAATTTTATTTTATTTTTAATAAAAATGGTTAAACTGAAGTAGGTTCAACAAACATTGTATACATTAAGTATAAAACAATGCTTTTCTTAGATTTTTTTTTTGTCTTGTTTCCAGCCAAAATATCTAAAATGCTTGTTCTAAACAAAAACTCACTTGATTTTTTTTCTGAAAACAAGAACATTTTTTCCTCGTCTAGAAAATCTTTCTTTTTAAGAATTTGTAGATGTTTTGGCTGGAAACAAGACAAACAAATCTAAGAAAAGCATTTTTTCATTGTTTTCTACTTAAACTGAAGTAGGTTCAACAAGCATTTGATCAATTATTGTTTTTTTCCAGATTACACTGCTAAAAAAAACCCTTATCTTAGTATTTTTTGTTTCTAGTCAAAATATCTAAAATTTCTTAAATTAAGATGCATTTACTAGATACACTAAATATTTTTGCAGTGAAAACAGAGAAAAAGGTCATTCCTTATTCAAAATTGTTAAAATGTCACGTTTTAGACCAAAAATCGAAATACTTTTTTTGTTTTGTTTTGTTTTTTTGCAGGGTAAGCTGAAAAAAAAAATCAATAATTGATCAAATGTTTGTTGAAACTACTTCAGTTTAAGTATAAAACAATGCTAACACTGAAAAAAATGCCTTTTTTACTTAGATTTTTTGCCAAAATATCTACACATTCTTAAATCAAGGATTTTCTAGACCAGTAAAAATTGTCTTGTTTTCAGAAAAAAAAAAAGGTCAAAATAAGCAAAAAATAATTTTGTTTTGTGTTTGAAATGAGATATTTTTTCTTATCCCATTGGCAGATTATTTTGTTTTTTCTGAGCAAAAACTCAATTTTGACTTGCTTTTTTCTGAAGAAAAAAAAGAAAAAAAAAAAAAGAAAATCATTGTTACTCATTTAGAAAATCCTTCTTTTTAAACATTTTTAGATATTTTGGCTGGAAACAAGTAAAAAAAAACCTAAGTAAGGAAAGCATTTTTTGCAGTGAAAACAGAGGAAAAAGGTCATTTCTTATTCAAAATAGTTCAAATGTCACATTTTAGACCAAAAATCACAGACAGAGAGTGTTTTGACTAAGGCTTCTGCATTTTTATTTTGCTCGTGTCCTGAAACGCAAGTAAACAAATCCTGAAAGTTCAAGTATATTACAATGGCCGCCCCCTGCCCTTCGTCATTTGGTTTTCACGCAAGTCTGAACATTTTAAAGGGGCGTTTGGATGGTGAACAGCACCAGAGACACCGACCCACACCAGAGAGGGAGGAACACCTCATCCATATTCACTCACTCACACATTTAAAAAAATCCTGATTTACAGAAGCTGCGCACTAATTGTCATGCCAACACGCACTCGCAGGTGTTTCCCTCCCCGTCACAGTGATCAGGTCTGTCTGTGTAAACATTGATACATATGTACAACCCACGGACCCTCATTCAAATAACATTATTACACAAAATTCAAATGCGTATAAAAATGGTTCCGTCTCATTGGACGGCCAGCAGATCATGCATAAAAGTGGGCGGAGTCAGTCTCCAATCAGAATTCCGTGACGTCATAAAGTCTTCCTTTTCAAGTCTCCGCCCTGCGTTTGATTGACATCTGCACACACACACATAGAGAGAGAGAAAGAGAGAGAGTGTGTGAGAGTAATGAAGCACTGCGACTCGCCCAAACTCAAGATGAAGAAAGCAGCCAACGCACGCATGCAGGCAGTCGCTCGCTCAGCGTTTACCTGAGAAAGCCAGCTGTAAGTGTGGCGGGAGCCCCTGAGCCCCTGACATGAGACCCTTTAACACATCTGAGGAGAGACGGGACAAAGAGACACACCACACGCATGAGACAAACACCACACTCACAGAGAGTCAATGAGACGTGATGAAGAGCACAAGATGAGGAACAAAACACACACAGATGTGATATCTTATGCATTTGAAGTTCAATGATTTCAAACCTACACACAAACACACACAACATCAGCTAATGAGGGCTCTAATGAGCTTTTAGAGAGAAATATTTAAAAATAAATCTGAATTATGGACATTTTATCCATTTTAAGTGCATCTAAATGACTAACTGTAACTTAAATGCTATTAATAGACTGTTATAATCAGCTGATACAATAATAATCAGTTTGATCTGGTTTTGCTTCTGAATATTTGTTTAATTCCTGATACACATTTGTCACTTAAAGACCGCTAATGCACATTTATACTTTTTATATGAAAAAGTTTTGAACATTAGGATTTTTAAAAGACATTTTTTAAAACATATTCACAATATTACTGTTTTTGCTGTATTTTGGATCAAATAAATGCAGGCCAGGTGAGTAGAAGAGTCTTAAAAAAAAAAAAAAAAACATTAAAAATCTTACTGTTCAAAAACTTTTGACTGGTAGTGTACAGCAAAAACAGTACAATTTTGAAATATTTGTATTATTTAAAATAACTTTTCTATTTGAACATATTCGTTCACCAAGCCTGCAGTTTTTTGATCCAAAGTACAGCAAAAACAGTAAAATTGTGAAATATTTTTACTATTTAAAATAACTGCTTTCTATTTGAATATATTTTAAAATGTATTTTTTTCCTGTGATGAAAAGCTGAATTTTCTGCATCATTACTCCAGTCTTCAGTGTCACATGATCCTTCAGAAATCATTCTAATATGCTGATTTTCTGCTCAAAAACATTTATTATTAT
Source organism: Garra rufa (assembly GCF_049309525.1). Classification (NCBI taxonomy): domain Eukaryota; kingdom Metazoa; phylum Chordata; class Actinopteri; order Cypriniformes; family Cyprinidae; genus Garra; species Garra rufa. Next base: position 17,293,723 of record NC_133361.1, read on the forward strand.
TATTATTGTTGAAAACAGCTGAGTGGAATTTTTTCAGGTTTCTTTAAAGAATAGAAAGTTCAGAACAGCATTTATCTGAAATAGTCTTTAAAAAATAATAATAAACAAAATAATAATAAAGAGAAAAGAGTTCATTTAAATAGCAAAATATTTTCACAATATTACAGCTTTTTTAAACATTAAAAATCTGACAGTTCAAAAACATTTGACTGGTAGTGTACATTATGTAAATGAATATAAACAACTTACAAATTAAATGATCTAATAATATTTACGTATAATTTAACTATAATTTTTTATATGTATTATGCAATCTCAGAGCTTCAAGAGTTATTTTCATGGCAAACTCAAAGTATTAGACACTATAATGATCATAATAACAATAAAACTTCAATAAATAAAGAAATAATTTACTATATTTCAACAATATTTTCTCACAATAATTCTATGAGCTTCAATAAGCTTTTTCAGTTTGCTATTTGATTGAAAGTCTAAAACAAATTCGAGTAGAAGTATTATTATTATTATTATTTTAAATGTCCATTAATGACATTTTAAATAGATGTTGCCTAATATCATTAAAAGCAAAAAATCTGATTTATAGTTGTATAGTTATAGTTATTATTCTTCGCCTTTCAACAAATACACAAAAATCTGACTCTGGACCACAAAACCAGTCATAAGGGTAAATTTTTTGAAAGTGAGATTTATACAACATCTAAAAACTTTCCATTGATGTCTGGTTCGTTAGGATAGGACAATATTATAGGCTGAGATGCAACCGTTTAAAAATCTAGAACCTGAGGGTGCAAAAAATCGAAATATTGAGAAAATCACCTTTAAATCTGTCCAAATGAAGTTCCTAGCAATGCATATTACTAATCAAAAATTAAGTTTTGATGTATTTAGGTCTTCCTGGGACATGATCTTTACTTAATACCCTAATGATTTTTGGCATAAAAGAAAAATTGATCATTTTAACCCATACGATGTATTGTTGGCTATTGCTACAAATATACCCGTGCTACTTAAGACTGGTTTTGTGGTCCACGGTCACATATATTAAGTCCACCAATAAACGCTTATGACACAAATGCGTATCAGGAAGATGTTGGGGAACTTAAAAATGTAAACAGTGTAAGATAATGTTGAATTCACCTTTCCAAGACTTAAACAAGAATTATAAACGGTCCAATATTTATGGATCACATGGACTCACTCTGGGGAAGGTTGAACCCTGAGCTGCTGGGATTGGTGGAGACGCCGGTGGTGGCGGTGGAAACCACAGAGGAAGGAAGATTCAGCAGGTTTGGAAACTGGAACGGGAGAGAGACGGGAACCAGACCTCCCAACATCCCGTAACCCAGCGGCAGAGACGGACCGGCCGAGCCCAGCAGAGCTGCAGATGAGGACGACACCTGCAGACCACAAACAAAAACATCCACCATCATCATCCTTATCATCACACTGTTACGGCCTTTCAACACTGAGCACGAAAAAGAGAAATTAAACTGGAATGAACAGATTCCTATGGATGCTTCCAGATAGCCCGCAAACATTCGTGCACTGAAAAAGCGAATGTTTTTTTTAACAGACTAATCTTTTCAGTTTCGCGAAGCAAAAACACAGCCGTCCAATAAGATTTGAGCATTACGTCACATGCCCGGAGCTGCTGCTGTTGCACAAAAGGGCGAGAGTGGTGGCACTGCTTCAAAATCCAGTGTAAACAAACACAGAAGAGGAGTATTACAAGAGAGAAAAGGATGCACTCTTGTTATCATCGCATCGGAGAACAGATGGATATTCTCACAGGTTCTTAATATAATTTCTATTGATTCTCCACTGAATTATGGAGAATAATGTCTGTTTTCTTCCATGTGTGCAAGTATTATATGAGTCAGAGCGCGTTCATTCTCTAGATCTTCCGTATTTATATAAAAAAAAAAAAATGATTGAAATATTTTTCTACTGTTCTATACATGACACATGAAAGCAAACAGACACATGATTATGTTAAGTGGGTTTTCAGCAAATACATACATAATTATATACATTTTTAAATGCGGCATGATGCTATTTTTTCTTCTATTTATATTTTAAGATGTTTTCTTGTAAGCGTTATAGATAGTTTTTGTTTCTCAAGTAGAATCAAACTTTATTTGTGAAGTTAATGCTTTACATTGAGCAGCAGATGATGTTAAATCTATATACAAGATAAATATCTGAGGAAAAATGTGTGCAGGCGTGAATTAGCAGAAGGCGAACAATCAGTTCACGATCGATGTGAAAGCACCATTCGCTGTTTTTGCATCGCGCTCAGTGTGAAAAGGCCTTTAGAGCCAAAAACACACAGTAGATATTTATAAAGGCCTCCTTATGTGTTAAAGCAACACATGCCTATGAAGTCAGATGGTTTTATTTGTGGTAAAAAAATATTGACAAATAATAACGTAAGTAATAAAACCACAACATTTTAGAAGTGGCTTGTATTTTAAGGAATACTTAGAGTTGTTTTAGCTGTGTTGTGAAACAAAACAAAAAAAAAAATTATTTATATATATATATATATATATATATATATATATATATATATATATATATATATTCTATCAACAAAACAAAGATGTAAAGCTGCCTAAATTAAAAAGTAGTGCTATCAAAAGTGTTTTAACACAGGCGATTATTTTTTCCAGATTAATGTTAGAAATATCTGTGTCACGTTCAGCCGTGGCAGCTCTTAGAGTAATAGCAGCCAAAAAAAAAAAAAAAAAAAAAAGAGGAAATCAATAACTTTTGTTGCTGTGAGAATTCATCTGTATTTAATTTAGCATTTAGTGTTCGATAACTTTGTTCAATTTCTGTTAAAAATGGGCTTATGTGAAGATTGTTTTAAATTCACTTTAATTAGAAATTATTTTGTTATATAAATCTAATGTTGGATGGCTGTAGCCAATGGTTAAATTTTAAGGGGGAAAATAAAATTTTATAGAGACATCAGTACTATTGTATCAGTGATACTCGCCTTCAGTCATAAAAAAAAATGCTATTAAACAAATATTAAAATATACGGTCTTTATGTTGTTTCTACATTGATTTGAAGATTGAATGTGAAATTGTTGCAAAATAAAAGTATATTTAACAACTTTAATGTAAGGTGGGATTAATTGGCGCTGGAGACCAAACGGTTCCTGGTGGTTTTACACCAAAGTCTTCAAATTAATTCTTAATTCTTTTGCGGTTAACATGTCTTTTCTTCTCCACCTGTTTTTTTCTGACCCTGCTGACCCAATGAGCATTTTGTTCAATGGTCATGCCTTAACTTTACAAATTCTAGTATTGCATTAGTAAAGCATCCTTCTCATGGGAACTTAATAATTTTTGACTCAAAAATCTCATTTTTGGCTCATTTTTATCTGTAAAAGAAAACTGTAAAATTATGCACACCTGGAAATACGCAGTTTTTCATGGACAATTTTACTTGTTTAATGATTAAATACAAAGTTAGTAGTAGTTATTTAGATTGATGTGGCTTCAAATTGGTAAATGTGCTTGAAAAAAAATATGACCAAAATATTAACGTGTTACCAAATAATTTTAACAAATTGCAGTAATCGTTTTTAAAGATTTACTATTCATTCAAAAACACACCTGTGAGAGTGGAGACGCCGTGGCGGAGGACACAGATGTGATTGTCTTTACCCCCTGACTGGCTCCGCCCACTTGTCTGTGTCGCTGAGTGTGATTGGCTGTCCCCGCGACTGGCGACACACTGGTGGCCGTTTGCTTGGCGACAGATGCGGTTGTCGTTGCGAGTCCAGAGATGTTGTTTCCCTGAGACGAATTCTTCTGCCCCACGTAACCTCCAGCAACGAACCCTGTGTGAAAGGCCGGGCTCTTAGAGGCGTGCTGGTGCATGCTGGGTATCGTGGGCGGTCTGGTGACGACAGGCGAGGCAGTGGGCGTGAGCTTAATGATGGGCGAGCTGGGGTTGTGTGGCGATTTGGTGAGCGTGGCCTGCATGGGCGTGATGAAGCCGGGTTTGGGCGACTCGTGGTTTTTGACTTGCGGCGTCACATGGAAAGACTGCGCGGATTTGACGTTTAAAAGCGCCGGCGAGGAAGCGGCGGGAAGCGTGCGTGAATGCACCGGCGACGAGCTGTTATTGCTGGTTTTGATGAGGCCTGTCGGCATGGCGACCACCGTTTTTCCCGCCAGAATCTTCTGAGGGGCGTGAAGAGGCGACGCCGTCGGAGGAGGGCGGGGCTTCGCCTGAGACACACCCATTTTTGTGGGCGGAGTCACAGCTGGTCTCTGAGCGGGAATAACTGAGTGTCTTTGAACCGACGACAAGACGCTCACGCCTTTAACGACTGGAGACGCAGACGAGGATAGGATGCTGGGAGGTGGAGCAGGAGGAGGCGGGGTGCTAGTGCTCTTTTTGGCCAGGTGTGGAGACGCGTGCAGCGATTGGGGCGGTTTGGCCACTTCAACAGTCGGCGGGCTGTCGGATTGGACCAGGTCTTTCGCAGCACTGCTCAGCATTGCCAGAGCGTGAGAGATTGAGTCCAGAGATGGGGCCGTTAGATCCTCGTCTAGAGAGTCCGATAGGCAGATGGGCTCCGGCGGGGACAGCGTTCGCTGGACAGACGCTTGAGGTGCTGCGTCCACTGAGACGGCTTGACGCTGGACGGTTGAAGGCGGTGTGGAGTCCACTGAGATGGATGGTCGCTGGAGTGCACCGCTGTCCTGAGGTTTGGGCTTCGCTTTCGGAGTTGGTATCACCCTTTTCTTTACTCTGACAACAGAAAGGTGCAGTTTAATTACAAGATGAACGTGAAACACCATCAGCTTGGTTTATTTTTTAACTAACAGTAGGTGCAGTAGTAATTTTTTTAATGCAATGCCAGCATCTAAGGCTATCTTTCATTTGAAATGTGACAATATTCAACAAGAGAAACAATTAAATGTTAAAGAAACTAAATATATGTATATATACACGCTGCCAATCAAAAAGTTTTGAATCCAAAGTGCAGCAAAAACAGTAAAATATTTTTACCATTTTAAATAACTTTTTTTATATGCATATTCCTGTGATCAAAACTGAATTTAACGTAATTACTGCAGTCTTCTGTGTCACATCATCCTCCAGAAATCATTCTAATATTCTGGTTTGTTGCTCAAAAACATGTATTATTGGGGGGTGGATACTTTTGTTTAACAAGGGTGCTTTAAATTGATCAAAAGTGATAAGACATTTATGATGTAACAAAAGATTTAGATTTTCAGATAAACTTTATATTCATCAAATAAACATGAAAAAAAAAAAATACTCAGCTGTTTTCAACATAATAATAATTATAGTAATAATAAAATGTTTTTTGACCAGCAAATCATGTGACTGGAGTAATGATGCCAATTTTTACCAAAAAGCTAAAAATCCTTAAAATCAAAGGAATAAATTACTTTTCAAAATATATTCAAATAGAAAAAGTTACTTTAAATAGTAAAAATATATGTACTTTTTTTTATCACAGTTTTTTTGCTGTATCTTGGATCAAACAAATGCAGACTTTTTTTTATAAAAAAAACATTTAAAATATTTTGACTGGTAGTAGTGTATACTGGCAACTGAAGCTGAAAACAATAAACCAACCAATATTTAGGTTCACAAATTAATAATTTCTTTTTTAGTGAACTGTATGAACCAGTTCACCTAGTCAGACTGAAGCGTCTGAAATGGTTCAATGCTCAAGCAACACAGATCTAGAAATTAATCAATCACAACTCACTGTCAGACATCTGACAGTCACTCAAACTCGAAACGAGCCAAAATAACAGCACATCTGACCCTATTATGAATGAACTGATTCAGCGCTACAGATTTTCCAAAATTACTGAACTGAGGAAAGCATTTGACTTGGACGATACGTCAACAAACTATTGGAACCAGGTTGTGGAAAAGAATCAAATCTCTTTGTTACCCGAGGCTCTGGATTACAATTAATAACGTAAATAATAATTAAGTTTATCGCACAGAGTGATCATTTCTATTCGTAAGACCACAATATATCGTCAGGAGCCACAGGTATTCATTTTGTCTTGTCTGTATGCTTTTTTGACTCTTAAAGTGACAGCACCCATTGACTTGCATTTAATGACAAAGCCACCACGTATTTTTCTGATGAAAAAAAAGCCCCATATTTCTTGGATGATATGAGGGTGAGTAAATCAACAGTGAATTTTCATTTTTGGGCAAACCATCCCATTAACATAGCACTCGCTTGTTTGTGTTGTGCTTAAAACTAAAAATATCCAAGGGCAAAATACTCACGTATTTCCTGTGAGGTGACTGTGAGCCATACGGCTCTCTTTAAACAACATCCTGAGAATCAGACAGAAAGAGAAAGATGTTTAGAGATTCTGTACATCTCAACATTATTTACCAGCACAGATGTCAGCAATATTTTGGTGCTGAAACCCACCTGGCCTGCATCCATCCTTTGGGCCAGAGCGGTTTGACCTCCGTCTCCATGAAGACCTTTAGGTAATCTTCAGCTGAGAGTGAACTCTGACCCTCCAGCTCATAACAGCCCAGCTTCACCTGAACCAGATTACACAACAGAGACCTGTGCAAACAAACACACAGATGCATCTCACATCAGTTTTACTTAACCACTAGATGACTAAAATGAGACAAAACAAGCCTTAAGAGCAGCACAAAAAAAAAAAACTAAAGATGACATTAGGTCTCTCAACAACAACGTGCATGTCTTTTATTTTAACGTCTAATTATAATTTATTATGACTGTCAGCTTCACACATCCTTGAACAGTTGGTTTGACTCAAGATGATCCCTGAGGATGATCTTGAGTCTCACATTACTGACTATTCCTGATTTTTTACCTGAGTTTGTCATCCCACATAAATTTCTTCCTGGGTCCCATCACTCTCTTCCCAGGCTTCTCATCATCGTCATCCTCTGAGCCGTTTCTGTCGCCGTCCTCCGTGTGCTGCCTGTCAAACAAGTTATCAAATAAGCCAAAAATCAAGATATTTATTTTAATTCTTTTTTTTTGTCTCTGAAGAACCAGGATTTCCACAGTCTTGGAAAACCTGGATATATGAGAAGCCTTATTTACAAAAAAAATTCTAAACCTGAAAAAAAATCACGCAAATTAAAAAATAATTTAATTGATCTAATTTCTATATTTCAATTATTTGTTTTTATAATATATTTTCCTAGTTATGCCAAGCTCTAAAATATTTTATTATTTGGTAGAAATTGTAAATAAAAATATCTATTTTGAGTACAAAGGAAAAAATAAAATAATAAAGAAATAAAAAATAAATATTAATTATTTTCTTAATTTTTCCTCTTTTCTGTCTTGCATCTGCTACATGCATAAATATATATAACGTAAAATCACAAACAACTTCAAAAATAAGATTTCCAAACCTGGAGAAGTCATGCAATTGTATAAAATCTTAAAAAAAAAATGAATGTGCATTTTCATAATTAATTCATTTTAATTTATTTATTTCTATAGAAAAAATCTACTTATGCCAAAATGCTTTTTTCCTGGTAGAAATTGCAAATAAAAATGTATTTTAAGTACAAAAATATATATAAAAATAAAATAATAAAAATAATAATAGCAATAATAATTAATTAACTAATAATTAAGTGACAATCTTCATAATTCAATTCCATATTTCTTAAATTCTATATTTTCATAGTTAATTTTCTGGTTATGCCAAGCTTGACAATATTTTAACAGGTAGAAATTGTCAAAATATTGAATATTGATATGAATTCTTTTTAAAGACGTTAAAAAGTTTAGAGAATATGTATTGGTCAAACAAAGAACGAGATCTCAAAAAAAATACTGAGCTCTTAAAACTTCTGCAAACCTGAAATGATTAAATCCTGGTTATTTTAAATTGTATTTTGAGTGCAGGCTCTTACTTGGCGACTTTGGCCATGCAGTCCATGTTGTATCGTGCGATCTGCTCCGGCATGACGCTGCACACGGCCAGCTTGAGCTTGTGCAGCGGTGTCCGCAGCCGGTCGTCCTGAATGTTCAGACTGAGCTTCTTCAGCCGCTTCAGCAGAGCCTCTTTATTGCACGGCACAAAGGCCTCCAGATGACAGTAGACGGCCGATCGCACCGTCGCAGGCTGTTCCTGCACCTGCAGCTCGATACTACAGACACACAGAGAACCAATGAGATGATAAACACCAAAAAGAAACACTCTGGAAATGAAAACAGTCAAATGCACTCACTCCAGGAGGATGTTGTTCATGTCCAGCGTGAAAAACTTCTTCCTGCCCTCCATATCGAACTGACGAGACGCCTGGGAGGAAAACACACATTTAATGCCAGCTCTGTTTGCATTATGTTTGTAAATGTAAATTGCAGCATTTCAAACCTGCCTGCTGAAATGGCTCCCTGTGTTAATAGACAGCATAGTTTTGTAGTAATAAAACCTCATTGGCTGATTTACTGACACTATTTGACCCTGTTATGCTTCTTTCTAACCTCTCCCTGCTCCTGCTCTCACTGATCTCTGTCTATTTTGTCTCTCTATCATGATCGTCTGCTTGTCCTACACCTCTCTCTACCTCGTCTCCTCCTCTCTCTGCTTCACAATCTGCCTGGAAAGAAAAGATGAGACACACACTGCAAGTACACATTTATGAAAATACTGAAGACCAATAATGAAATCTAACAGTCAATATTGATTAGTCAGGAGAGAAAGATACTGAAATTCTGCCAAAAAAAAAAACAAAACAAAAAAAAAACGAAATAATAAAAATCTGATAATTAACAGTAGGGCTGCATAATTAATCAGAATAAAACTGATGTGGAAAAAAAGTATTAATCACAAAGACTGCAATTTAATTAAACAAACAATTTATTTGAAATGACTATTATAGTACTCTAAAGTACTCGTTTTTTCTTTTTTTTCTTTTTTTTATATATATTAATATATTATACATTATACAATAATTATACATTAGAATTCAAACATAGTTCAAACATTATATTATAATTATTATTATGAATTTACTATAATAACATAACATGATTATCATCAAAACAATGATACTATAATAATAATAATTATTATTATTATTATTATTATCATTATTATCATCATCATGTTTTGCTTGATTTGCTTAACATTTTTTGCAATAATAATTATACATATAAGTAAATGATTATACAATGATTTACTTATATTTACCCATCTGTAACATATTGTAAAACATTATAATTATTAAATGATAATAGTAATTATTATTATTCAAAATTAGTAATATTTGACTACATATATTTTATAGTCATACTGACATTTAACATTTGAAAAATTGTGCACCCATACAAAATAAATAAATCTGAAATATTGCAATTAAATTTTTTGCTTTAAAAAATAATTACAAAAAAATAATAATCATCATCATGTTATTCATAAAAAATTATTACTAAAAATGTGCTTAAAGCCATACTGATATAAAAACAACCATTTTTGCTTATTTAAAAAAATATATATTCATTTTTATTAATAAATTATTATTATTAAAAAAACTTAAATAGTAAAAATTTGCTTTATATTTTTAACAATAATAGCATAACAAATTTATAACCTTTTAATATAATAATATACAATACAAAATAATTCTAATAATTCACTACTACTACTACTACTACTACTACTATTATTATTAAATATAATATTATAAATATATTATCATACATTAATTAATTAATAATTGTTATTCTTAAACACATTGTCATGCCTATATAATCACAACATTTTTGGAAATGTGCAGCCATATAACAAAATGTAGTTTTTATTTATTTATTCATTATTACTTACTACTAGGGGTGTAACGATATGCCTAGGTCACGATACGGTACGTATCCCGATATTGGGTTCGCGATACGATACGTATCACGATATTTTGAGCAAAAATTAAAACATGAAACTGAAAATCAAACAACAGATTTATTACAAAAAAAAAATTTAATTTCAATAGCTTTCTTAGTTTTACATACAAGGTCACATTTTAAGGTTTAATAAAAACCTTCTGTATTAAAATTAACAACTGACTAGGTCTGTCTGTCACTGATTTTTTATTTTTTTTTATTTAACATGATAGTGATAAAATTGTCAAGATGTCAAATTCTTTAATCCTGCTTGCGATGCAAGATTCTATGTGTGTGCGAAACAGAGTCCTACCCAACGGGTGAACCGCTATAACTGACGTAACGGTGGAATAATATTTATCTGTCAGGTGCAGTGCGGGTGACATGCACGGGTATTTGCTCTTTGGACTCAATCCGGTACACGCTGACGCTGCTATCAAACGGTCACGTGCCTGTGTTCGCGCTCTGTCTGAAGACTGTTTAAAAGCCCTTTCACATGGGATGCGTCAAGCGGTGGAATCTCTGCGCGGCTGCCGCTTTCTTTCATAGTGAAAGTGTTTTGCGGTCGAGTTGGTGTTCGCGACGCGGTCTCGGGGTAAACGTATTGCAAACAAAGTCTCATTTTACTTTACAAAAACAAAATAAATGAAACGTAATGAAAATACTATATGTGTTATTTGCTATTTGTCATTTTATGGGACAATGACTAGCGTGGTTTTCATGTCAGACACAGTTTACTATGACATTTTACACATAATTGTATTTTTACTGCGCAGGCTATAGGCTATACTACACGCATTTTCTGGATTTTTTTCCTTATTAATAGCCTTTCTCCGTATTTTATGGATCATACAGCTCCGAAATGTTGCCATACTGCTGACTTAAATGAGGAGGGAGGGTCCGCAATCTCTGGGTTGGTTGCCATGTTTCCTCACGTTCTTCTTCAACTAGTTCAACTTTTGCAGGCAGGCGTCACATGATCGGAGAGGTAGTCACAGTAGGGGTGGGCGGTACACCAGTGTCATAGTCAGCACCGGTGTGACATTGCGCCACGACATGGATTTTCTAATACCGTCAATACCGTTAATAAATCAATTATGTGCCTCGAACGGCTGCATTTACATCAACAATAGCTCATTCTAAATAATAAGGCATTAGATTTTCTTCAAACATTCAGTTGTGGTCTGAATACCTGTCCTTATACTATATATCTTTGTTGTAAATACAAAAGTAAAACATATTCGTATCAGCTTTGCAGGTGGTAGGTAAAAGGGGGGTGGCCATTAAACGACTGGCGAAACATCGTGAAGAAAGGTCGGGCCTGTAGCCTATACCAGGGGCGGAGTGGCAATCGGGACGACCGGGACTTTTCCCGGCGGCCGGCCGAAGGATTTACACAGCGGATCACAAATAGAGCGGGCGCGAGGCGAACGCAACCAGCCTGTTTACTTTTACTTTCGATTTTGCGATAACGCACACTCTGTGTAAAGGGAGCAGCACATCTTTTAATGTTAATAGATATTTGTCAGTGAGTACAAGATTGCAGCAAATCCTCCAGTCTATTTGTGTCAACTCTCTTTACTTTCGACCCGTGATCATTCAAATATAAAGGTCATTGTACACTGAGTCCGATTTTCGTATGCGTTTTTTTTTTTTTTTTAGTTTTCTCATATTCGCCATCCGTATCAAAATGCTTATTATGGATGCGAAAATGCAGAAAATCAAACACGATCCGATTTTTTTATGACGGACGAAAGTTTCAGAGGCAGTGTGTAAACTCGATTAACATAACCTGTATTTTTTTTTTTACGTGCAAAATCTCGGACGAAAATGTCATACTCACGTGTGCAATGACATTAACTCCAGCAGCTCGTGTTGGATGCAGTGTTGCCAAGTCTGCGTTTTTCCACACAGAATTGGTCTACTTTTAAACTGTTGCCATGGTTTGATTTCCCCCAGTTATTTAAAGGTTTTAAATATTGCAGAAATTAAATTTCAATAAAAAAAATTTTTGTTTTGTTGTACACCGTTAAGTGAGATCTTTTTGATAAGGATACCTACCATTTACTCATTATTTTATAAAAATATTAACTTTATTCACATACTAAAGGACAGGACAGGCTACTCCTCCAAAATGTACCAAAAAAAGTAATTCCGTGATATTATACCTTCACCGTTCAAAATTTTTTAAATACAGTGATATTAAATTTTAGGTCATATCTCCCACCCCTAAGTCACGGTGTGTCACGATTCTCCCTTATTACACCGTGACACAGGATCGTGGATCTGAGTGTCGCGATTTCGGTTTCATATCGCGTATCGTTACAGCCCTACTTACTACTATTTTTATATTAT
>NC_133361.1:17306509-17351509 GCF_049309525.1 Garra rufa
TGTCCAAATAAAGTTCTTGCAATGCATATTACTACTCAAAAATTACATTTTGATAGGTTTACAGTAGGAATTTTACAAAAAATCTTCATGGAACATGATCTTTACTTAATTTCCTAATGATTTTTGGCATAAAAGAAAAATCAATAATTTTGACCCATACAATGTATTTTTGGCTATTGCTACAAATATACCCAGCGACTTAAGACTGGTTTTGTGGTCCAGGGTCACAATTTATCTAGCCTAATTTGAGTGCATTGGGGAGTCGCTCTCTAAACGTGGGGTATTAAAATTTCTTTTGAATGTGCGTGCGCGTTTTACTTTTGGTTTCGTTTTAAGGATCGCGCAAAACTCTCGGCGGTGCATTCTGCAATACAAGAGATTACTTTAACAAACCATTTGAAAGTCGGAGGACACCAACAGAATTTTGAAAAGCGTGTCCTCAGTGGAAAATACTCCCCTTCATGAGTGGAACTCGGCCGCTGAGTTATCATCTGATGTGAATGAATGCCGCGTTGTACAGAACCTTTTTACTGTCCACAATCAAAAATCGTCATACCACACACCCCTAATTGTAATGCAGTTTGTGCAAATCCGGAACAGAGGTTTCAGAAAAAAAAAACGGCCGGTTCCTAGTTCAGCGGTGCGCATTGTCAGTGACAGGAAGATATCTCAAATGTTCATTAAAGGTAACAATAAAGATTAAGTTTAAATGGTTATGTAATGTTGGAGAGAACGGCGAACGCATCAGCTCACAGCAGTCTGTGCAGTAGTTAGGTTAACAAAAGTTTTGTAAAGAAATGAAACTAGGTCGCACCACAACAATTTCTCGCACTCGCACAAATGCTCCCAAATATACTTTGAGGTTGCGCAGATTAAATTTTGGGAGCATAAACGGTCGCAATTTTACTCAATTATCACAACTCTCTGCGATATTGATATCGCGTATACTAATATCGCGATAACGATAATTCTTCGATATATCGTGCAGCCCTTATATATATAAGCAATTGGGGGAAAAAATGTATGTGTGTGTGTGTGTGTGTGTATATACATATATATATATATATATATATACATACACACACACACACACACACACACAAACTTCTTGTATAAATGTATTGTATACATATTATATAATACATATTGTAGATTTAATTTTTATTTATTGCATGCATGCATGAAAAACTGCAATCAAATTTTTTTATAAATAAATGAATACATGTAATAATAATATAAAAAAATTATAAACAAACACACACAAACATTGCACATAAACATTTAATCTGCATAATATAAAAAAACTGCTTATTTATATAATGAAATAAAAACAGAAGTATTTAATTACATTATTCTACGACAAAAGATTATGATAAAAATGCAACACATTATGCATTATATTATATTATATTATATATTATATATTATGCATAATGCATTTTTTGTTAATTACAACTAAAACCATTAAAAAAAATGTTTTTACCTGAAATTAACGTAATAAATTTCTAAAAAATAATTTAATTATTTTATTTCAGCTAATTGCCAAGTCAACATTACTCATTTTAATTTAGTTTACTAAAATAACTACAACTGGAATGAAAATCAATTAAAAATGCAGAAAAATGCATTAAATATTTAAAATAAAAAAAATGATTAAAAAAAAATAAATAAAACTAACTAAATGTCTAATAAATTAGCAAATTTTTTTTAAATATGTGACCCTGCCTGGACCACAAAACCAGTCATAAGGGTCTTTTTTTTAATTGCTGAATAGATAAGCTGAATAAGTAAGCTTTCCATTAGTGTATGGTTTGTTAGGAAAGGACAATATTTGGCTGAGATGCAATTGTTTGAAAAAAAAATCTAGAATCTGAGGGTGCAAAAAAAAAAAAAATTGCCTTTAAAGATGTCCAAATCAAGTTCTTAGCAATGCATATTACTAATCATAAATTAAGTTTTGATATATTTACGTCAGGAAATTTACTAAATATTTTCATAGAACATGATCTTTACTTAATACCCTAATGATTTTTGGCATAAAAGAAAAATTTATCATACTGACCCATACAATGTGTTTTTGGCTATTGCTACAAATAGAGCTGTGCTATTTAAGACTGGTTTTGTCATCCAGGGTCACGTATAAGAAGTTGCTTAAATAATTAGTAAATAATGCAAATCAGCAAACAATGAAACAAAGTAGTATTCTCAAGTTAGCAGTGTCACTATTTCTGATGTTCAAACACTGACCTGAGCTCTGTTGGCATGATTTCTGCCGCCAAGCTGCCGATGGCTCCTGAATCAGCGCTCAGAGAATCTACAGACACACAGGGAGAGAGATCTAATTGGTTGATCGTTTGAAAGAGGGCGGGGCTAATGTTTCTGTCCATAGATGTGCTGTGTGACACCTGTTAAGCACTGCTGCTGGACCTGAGCACATCTCAGCTCTTCAGTCGTCTCTCTCAGCGTGTCGCGCTCACTTATCAGCTTCTGCAGCACACAAATACACACATTCACGGTAACAATCCCAGAGTTAATGTTCTCTGATGTGAGGGATAAGTGTTGCGTCGTACCTCTCTCTCCTTCTGAAGCGTCTCATATTTGTCTTTGAGGTTGTTGTACTCAAACTGCCATTTCTCGGCTTTCATGGCCTCCGCCGAATGTTTGGCGCTCATCTCGTGAGCCTGAGGAACACAAGCATACATCAGTCATTCATCTGAAGTCTATCTGGCTACTCGATGCAGTTGAAGCTGTTTTCTGAACTCTGATAGACAAATAAGTCCATGAACCAGGTTCTTGAGGACTCAGATTTGTTATGAAAGCAACCTGGCCTAATATGTGGAAGTGAAACGATACTGATGAAACATGATATATATATCAGAGGTTGCGTTAAACGAAAATTGTCCGTCATTGATGGACGGAAATGAGGGAAAAATCCAAAGGCCGTCCGTCACTTTGACAGATTACACTGAGGATGATCTATTGTAATTTGTAGCTGTAATTCCCACTCCTGTCCAGTTGGTGGCGAGTGCGCTCCAGTGTGGCAGCAGAGCACTGAATCCAGAACAAAAACGAAACTGTCACGAATCTTATGCTATGAATTTGATTACATACAGGAGACTACACAGAAGCTACAACGATCTATCACGCCACATTAAAGAGCGCCAAAACGGTATTTATTGCTTCAATTTCCTAATGAAATCGACATAATTTTAAATTTCAGACTTGACACAGGGTGTGGTGTTGAACATGAAAAGTTAAGCAGTCTCATCTGTTTATCTGTTCTCTCTTCAAAATAAATGCCTATATTATAAAACTATTGTCTGGAAAATGTGAACAAACATAAATGCAATTAAATGTGGTATTAAAATTAAAATATGAAAATTAAAATGACGGGTAATAATGGATTATGACGGAATTTTTACGACCCTGTCCGTCAAAATGACGCGCAATGTTAAAGTCTAAGGCCGCGATCACACCGAACGCGTCTTTTAGTTCTAAAAACGCGAGGCGCACAGCACTGCCTTTTTTTGGTGACTTTTAAAAAAAGAGCAGTGTGCTGCGTTTTTTTATGTTGCTAGGCAACGACCAAAACAGCTGTCCTGTCAGTCAAATCAAAGAATTATAGCGCGAGCGCTCTAAAATCTTTGGTTTTTGCTGTTAATTATCATATTATTCATATTAGCAGTCATATTAGCAGAAACCCCCCAAAAAATACAGCTCCGGTTTACCCACGACAGACACCAAAAGTTTCTCCTCCATTTCTTGTAGTCTCCGGACTTTTTAAGCAACGGTAAACTTTCATCACCACAACAGAAGGCCTGCCTCTCTATTCATTCGATTGGACAATGGAAAAAACGTGAATGACATCAGGCGTTTTTCCGCACAGAGTTGCTTTTTTTTCAACTTCAGGCGCTCAGAGCGCTTCTGCAAAAACACGAGGCGCAGTAGGCGGCAAAAACGCGAGGCGCCGGGGCGCATAAGCAGCGCGCAGAACACTCACTGCCAACAGAAAACCATTCAAAAAAGGCGCCTCTCACTGCAAAAACGTGTTCGGTGTGATCGCGGCCTAACGCAACCTCTGATAGATAATATAATATATATATATATATATATATGGGTCATTGACGTGACGCCTACATTTTTTGTCCGATTTATTTTTTTCTGTTAAAAAATTGGTTTAAATGCAAAAAAAGATGCCATATGTAAGAAGTACCTCTCCCAAATATGGACCAACTTTAACTTTTCTAAAAACATAAGTTATTTGTAATTTTTTTGTTATTCGAAGTGTCAAAACATCATGTGGTGCGACCGTCCGGCCATAACTTTGTTTTGGTAAACATCTTTGAAATCACCAAAAATTTATTAAAATGAATTTTCTGCACTATTTGGCATGATTATCACTTACAAAATAATACTTCTTACCTATAAGGCCCTTAATGGTTTAGCTCCTGCATACCTAACTAGTCTCCTACTACGCTACAATCCCTCACGCTCCCTAAGGTCGCAAAACTCTGGACTTTTAGTAGTACCTAGGATAGCAAAGTCCACTAAAGGAGGGAGAGCCTTTTCTCATTTGGCTCCCAAACTCTGGAATAGCCTTCCTGATAACGTTCGGGGTTCAGACACACTCTCTGTGTTTAAATCTAGATTAAAGACTCATCTCTTTAGCCAAGCATTCACATAATGTATCTCATAACGTTGTACTTCAGTTACATCTGATCAAATGCACATTAATATTCTTCAGCTTGGGCTAAACACATCATTTTTGTTTGGTTGGAAGTTGGAACAGCAGCTACGCTAATTATTTCTCTATTTGTTTCTCTGTTTCTGCCACGGGATTTCCATCCCGTGGTAACTAGGATTTACACAAGATTCAGTCTGGATTCAGAAGAAGAGATGATGCCGACCCCTCAGAGGACCGCAGATGATGCCAGCCTTGAAACAACATACAGCACTACATAATTTTCTTACAAGTTTGATCACAGCACATAATCATTGCAATTAGTGTTCATCATCTGTTCGATTACACAGTTACTGATTTTAACATTTATATCATATGTACATCGACTTGACATACAGTATTCACCACTAAATACTAAAATTACTAAATATATTGTAGTAGCCTAAACTTTTGTACAGCGCTTTGCAACGATTCGTATTGTGAAAAGCGCTATACAAATAAACTTGAATTGAATTGAATTGAATGATTTTGGCAGTGTTTTGTAATTGTGTATAAAATTGCAAAGCATTTGTATTTATATTTCCATCATAATATACAAACAAACGTTGTCCGATGGTTTCCATTTTATAAAATATCATGTGGTGCGACCATCAAGAAACTACCATTTTGGGACTTTTATGTTGAAATCCATTCAAAGACAGGATGTTGCATCATATTGCAATTCTGCCAAGGAGCAACTGAAGCAGCAAGCAGGTGTGTAACTCTCTTTCAAATTTTGAAAAAGAATATTTTTTTAACAGCTGTTATGTAGTGACCACATTTGGATATCATGTGGTATGACCTCAAAAAAACTATGAATATTAAGTTTTCTCTTCAAATATATATTTTATTATACATTTCATAGTAGCATTTTTTGGAAAAGCTAGCTTTTTTTTTTAGGTGGCCAGTCATGTGCCTGTAAATTTTAAATGAATTTGAAAACATCATGCGGTGCGACCAAATATCATGTGGCGCGACCACTGCAGAGTGTTTTTCATGATAGATATATGTCCTAGATAGGCAGGTCTTCTAATTTTATATCCAATTAATGGGTTAAATACATAAAGTACTTTATTTCAGTCTAATTTGGAATAGAGTTTATGCAATTTTGGGTCATTTTTTAAACATCTGTATTTTAGATGGGTTATATTTAATCTGTGTACAATATGAGGGAAAAAAGAACATTTAGAGCATGTACTTTCAGTTTGGTAATTATACATGCATGCATTCATTCATTCATTTAACTATTTTAATTGATTTTACCAGGTGCCACTGTCAAGCAAGGAAAAAAACGCTCGCCATAGGCAGCATGTTAATTCTGACCCTGCAGCAAGAGCAGAGTACCCTGGAAATCCAGAGGTCTCGCGAGAGCACAATTTAAATTGTCTCTGCAAGACACTCTGGCATCGAGCAATGATGCATGTTACTGCAATACGTAAGCGGTTCTGGGAACCAATCAAATCGGTGTATCTGATATAGGCGGGCCAGAGGCAAGCTAAGCTGATGACAACATCGCTGCGACGTCCGGAATCATTTAGTAAACATTGAAAGATGACTACAGTTGTTTGAAACGGCTTTGGCCGCTACAATGAACGAGTTAGACTCGGCTTTTCATATAAAACCGCGCTCGAATCGTTCCTTTGCAAGAAGGATGTTTTTGCTGTTTTGCCGACTGGATACGGCAAGAGTTTAATCTATCAGTTATTCCCGCTGGTAGCTGGTAAGCGTATGGGGCTTAGTGAAAACCCACTGGTGGTTGTGGTCTCGCCGTCGATCGCCCTTATGGAGGACCAGGTGAAAGAGGCGAGGAAATACGGTGTTTTGGCTATGCAACTTGGCGACCACGAAGAGGAACAGATCTGAAGCGGGCAATGCCAGATAGCATTCGGCAGAAAAAAGAAGTGGCGAGAAATGTTATCGAACAAGGATGAACAGGATGATATGTCTCACTGCTGAATGAAACACTAGCGTCCATCCACATATTAGTTGATAGTTAATGAATAGTTTGATCGGACCTAATTGTTTTATGAGGTTGATTCGGCTGTCGTAATTAATAGATATTAATCTTGTCACATTGTTTATGTTATAACATTGAAATCCACTCTTATATGTTCACCGTCGCTCTGTATACGTCACACCGTGTATTGTTGTGATCGGTCGTGGCATTATCCAATTGCGTGCAGAGAGAGTTTCAAATGCATGCTTGGTGCCGCCCCTTGAGTTAGGCCCTTTTCATTGCTCGATGCCAGACCCTTAATCTTAATAGATTTGGGTCTGGATTTTTCCAGGCTAAGAGCAGAGTACCTTGCTAGGAGAAGAGAAAGGTATTTTTATTTTTTAATTATTATTAAAACTATAAATAAAGCATTATGAAGTTGCTTGTGTGTATTGTTCATTACTTAAAAATGCTTTTTTGGTAAAAATTCCATATATCAAGTCAAGTGAGATGCTAGAGAGACAGAAAAAGAAACAGAGAGAGAAATGGTACTCTACCGCTACTCTAAACTGAACTGCCGAGATTGGGAAATATTCCAGAATACATGGGGTTAAAATAAAACCTATTTTAATGCCATGTTCTGCAAATACCCCTCAGTTTTTGTTTGTTCATCAGTTGTACTGTTACATCTGAAGGCAAGTGTTTACTTAAATCTGTTTGATGTTTTATGATGTTTAGTTATGATCATACTAATCGTTGTCATACTGATACATGATTGTTCCGATCAAGAAGTATTTGTAATGTTTTATAAAGAATGTTTACATAAAATGTTTTATAAAATGTTTATTAATGTTTGTGTTAATGAAATTTCTGTGAAATTTGAATAAAATGTAAAAGTTTAAATCTTTTTTTGTATAAGATCTCTTTAAATAGATGTAAAGTCTGTGTGTCATTTGGAGCGACCACTCATCATGTGGTGCGACCAATAACAGCAATAACTGTATTAAATAAAAAACATATATATATATAATTTCTGTGGCTGAAATATGAATCACTGCCACAATATGCTTAAGTAAATGGTATTTTTAAAACTTTTTATCAGCTTTATGCAATTTACAGAAAAAAATAAGTCTGCTAAATACATTTAAGGTGGCAATTCTGAAATTATAGAACAAATGTGAAATCGTTATTTGCAAAAAAAACAAAAAGAAATGCAAATACTTTGTTTCTAAACACTTCAATTACTGAGAACATATAAAAGAAATGTTAAGCATGTTAAGGGAATAAATTAATTTTAATATAAATCATGGTCGCACCACATGACATTTTTCAAGGCTGCGGCCAGTTCATGAAGCTGAAAAAAACAATAAAATCACTTAATTTAAAATTTTAATATGAATTTAACATTCTTAACATTCTTATTGTTTGAACAACTACAAAAGATATTATTAGTTTTTGCATTTTAAAATTTGCTTGTTGAAAATCCTTATACGTCAATGACCCATATATATAATTAATAAACTACAAAAAAAGAAAAAAAAAAGCTTTATGAAATGTTTTTTTTCTATATTTTACAATTACACATTTATCTACAAATTACTTTGTGTGTGTGTGTGTGTGTGTGTGTGTGTGTGTATATATATATATATATATATATATATGTAAGGGATAATGAACGGTTTGCCGCGCATTAAAGGATTTTAAATGCACGATGTGGAGGCTAATAAGGGTGGTTGCCTCCGTGGAGTGCATTTTAAATCCTTTAATGCTCGGCAAGCCGTTGATTATCCCGCTTATTCCATGGTCAATTGCCAAGTTATAGTTAAAGTTAAAACTAGTAACGTTACTGCTCTTTGCAGCGCAATATTTGACCGAATAGGGGAAAAAAACGGTTATTTATGACACGCAGCTCTAGCATTTTGCCCGCTTCAAATTAGACACAGGCATGAAATAGTGCGGTAAGATCACATTTATTTGAAGGAATTATAGCGTTTGTTTCAGTAAATTATTGATCGACCGAGAGAGAGCAAGAAGGCGAGGTTGACAGTTTTGTGTGTGTGCGTACCTGCCTGCATGATGTGCGTCTGCGCGTCTCTCTCCACAAACAACGAATTCATTCAAAAACCGCAGTTTTACCACCTCGTTGCTGAGGAATATAATGTAGCGATCTAGTATCTAGGATGTTTTAACAATAAGAATCGCAGGGAAGTGCTGACAAGAAGTTTATGTATGTGTGCAGCACAATGCGATCTCCTACCTCTCTCTCTCTCTCTCTCTCTCTCTCTCTCTGTGCGTTTGCGTGCATCAATTAAAGCAGCGCATTAATATACAATGGTGATTAAACTGACTTGGAACTACCTGTGCATTAAACGGTTTTACTGCACACCTGCCAACCAATCAGAATCCAGTATCCAGACATTCCATGGAATAAATATATATATACATTCGAAGTTAATCAAAGTTGTCCTAAGATAAGAACGGGTATTCTTTTTGGTTTCAGGACAAATTTGAAGAAAGGTTTTGATCCACTTTGAATGTTGACTACTGTGTGTATATATATATGCATGCACGCACACACACACACACACCTATATATAGCTTCAAAAAATAAAGTTTTTTGGCACCCTCAGATTCCAGACTTTCAAATATTTTCTAAATATTGTCCTATCCTAACAAACCATACATCAATGGAAAGCTCATTTATTCAGCTTTCAGATGGTGTAAATGTTATCAATCTCAATTGATCAGTGTAATCAGCGTTTGTTCACCTGTCTCTTATAGGTGTCGAGCTGTGAGCGGATGGCGTTGGCTCGGCGCAGCTCCTCCTCCAGCTCGCAGGTGCGCTGCATGTAGACGTGGTTCCTCTCCTCCAACAGACGCACCTGTCTGCGCAGATCGCCCAGATCCTCCAGCTTGCGTTTGTACGTGTCCACCATGGCCTCCAGTCGACTCACTCGATCAGAAGAGTGCCTGAAACACAGGATAAAACCAGTGATAATGTCTCAGACAGCAGCTGTGTGTGTGGATGCAGACAGCAAGGCGTCTCTCAGCTCTGACCTGAGGATGTCCATCTCGTCTTTGAGGGACTGGGCCTCCTGAGCGAGGCTGGTGAGATCCTCGTTCCTCAGCTGCAAATCCGTCACCTCTCGCTCCAGAACATCGGCTCGCACACGCAGGTCATCTCGACTGCTCTCCAGTCTGAAATATACATAGATACACATGATTCAGTCTGAGATTTGGCTAAAACCATGCTGTAATAATCTTTCCACATAATGCCATTTGAACATATTATATTGTGACTCTTTATACTAGTAACATTACATTGTGGTATTATTATATGATATTATGCAGGGTTTGTTTTCTTATTGCAAAATCAAATTATTTAAACAAAGCTCCTATTTTATATTGCCAAAAAAATGAAAGCAGAATGGAGGTGTAAAACTGTAAAAGTAGAGGTGAAACGTTTTAGTTGTTAAAAACTTAAATATATTGTGATGTGATTTTTTTTTTTAATAATATATTGTAGATTTATATTTATAAATATTTTATTTTATGTAATTAATATTATGGCGTATTAATATAGAGATAAAATTATTATAATATATCCCTGGTGAACTGTAATCTCTCTTTGATTTATTTCACAGTTAATTATCTTTATTTTTAATATAATATACAATATATTACATCAAAATATTAATACCTTATGTTATTAACATAACAGTACATAAATATAATACTATGTTTATAATACTATATACAAATATACTGTATTTGTCTGAATTGATATATGCAGAATTCACTAAGTAATAACAATTAATGTTATAAATGTTATTTATAACAATATTATATATTAATATACACTATAATATTATATTTTAGTTTTTAATTAAAAATAATATACAAATAACAGTATCACATTATTAATAATATATCAAATATAATAATATCATAGAGTAATAATAATTTTATAACTATTACAATATTAATATACACTATAGTATTATATTTTTGTTTTAAATTAATGATAATTAAATAATATAGAAAAAACTATCACTTTAAGATAATACTTTACAAATATGGTGCTTTAATATTACAATAACTTACATAATATTATGAAGTAATAATACATTTTATAACAATATTAAATTATTGATATACACTATAATGTTATATTTTTGTTTTAAATTAATGATAAATAGTATAGAAATAACTAGGGTTGGGAATCGAAAATCGATTCCGATTCTGGAATCGGATACTTAAGATAAAGAATCGGATACTTGTTATAATATTAAAATTTCGATTCCTCGTTTCGATTCCTGGTTGCATTTTTTCCATCTAGTGATCTGCCAGGACCTTCCGCGCGTGCAATCTGCCAGGACTTTACGTGGTAATGTAAACATCAGTCGAAAAGATGGATCACGGTAAGCGTTTAAATGTGTGTCTACGCTTTGTAAAAACCGAAGCCAAATCTACCGCTGCACGCAAACTTCATTTTAGAGATCTGCAAGGGACGGATTTTAGTCCTGCGCCCGCCCACTCCAGAAGGAATATATGTTATTTCGTCCCGCAAAAGCCCACATAAAAGTCACTTATACCCCCGCGGGAAGACAGGTATCTATTTTATCTCTTGGCTGCATGAAACAAACCCTCCCGGTAATGTAAAGACAAAGATGACCAGAGTAATAGTAACGAACTCGCGCGTGCCTAATGTATTCATTCTTGTATATCGGAGTCGACGTCGTACATTAGGCACGCATAAGTCCGCTGTTGATTCACAAACTATTCATGCTTTCGGTGCTCTGATCCATATTCATTTTGAAAACTATGCAAATATTTTGAAATTTCACGCAAAAATACTGTCCTGTGAGTTTTTTATAATGAATGCTTACCCATAGAGGTGGATCTTGTAAGGGTCAGTGGTGTTTAAGCACATATGAGCACCAGCATAAACAGATTTACAATGTATTTACTGTATTTTTCATTTATATGTTTATTTTATAATGAATACAAACAGTAGATATTCAGTCACTTAAGAAAGAGTACTCTGAAGTTGTGAAGAATGTCTGAATTAAATAATTTAGGTGCTTTAAATCTGTATGTGTGTATTCATGTTAAAAAGTTAGAGCAGAGGATTTTCTTTTAAATTCAAAAGTATAGCTTTAATTTAAAGTTTGCTTGATTTTTTTTAATAACATGCAGGAGAAAATAAAAAGGCAAAACTAATGTTTAGGTTAATAAAAAAGGTTTAAAAATAAACACCTTTAGAGGAAATGTCAGGCATGGGGGGCCTTGCAAAACTGACCCGAGAAGAAGGGGGCCCTGATATAAAAAAGGTTGAGAACCCCTGTAATAAAATAATATGTTGCAAGCTAGCACTGAAAATAAACATGTTTAATATATTAATGTTTGACTTTTGTGTTTGTTGTTTTTTTTTTTTTACTAAATCGGAATCGAAACTGGGAATCGAAAAGAATCGGAATCGATAAGTGGAATCGGAATCGGAATCGAAATCGATAAAATTCAAACGATACCCACCCCTAGAAATAACAGTATCATTTCATTAAGATAATACTTGATAAATATGATGCTAAAACACTAAAATTTATACAATATTTGTACACTATTATACATAACTATTATATTATTAATAGGGCTGGGCGATTAATCGAAAAATAATCGAAATCGACATTCAGAACCTATAATCGTTAAAATTTTTCCAGGAAGATTATTTCAATTACTTTCCCTTTAAAAAACACAAGCGCTCCGTTCCGTTATTCCGCCGACATGTCGATGGAGAGCTTAAACAGTATTTATACAGTAAAAAGTATTTTTACAGGATATACAAGGGTAATTTTATTTAGAGGAGATACTGCTTATTTTCTACTTTTAATATGAAAAACATTGAAAATTATTTATTTTGTTTCCAATAGTGCAAGTTATTTATTTTCACTAATTTAAGAAAAATGTGACTTTTCGTTTTAAGCAATGCTTGCTTTAATTTCAGTTGTTCAACACTGATGTTCAATTAATAATCATAGATCGTAGATAGTGTGTTTCCTTCAATTATTTTAAAATCAAGTAATGCACCCTTCATCCAAAAATCTCTCGCTTGTAATATGTGAACATATTTACTGTACAAAACTTGTCAGTGAACTATGAGGGCAAAAAAATAATTATTATATAAATATAATTAAATATAATTTTATTAATAAATAAAATAATCGTTCATTAATCGTAATCGGGTTAAAATGTTCAATTAATCGAGATTTTGATTCTAAGCCAAATTGCCCAGCCCTAATTATTAATATACATTATATTTTTGTTTTAAATTAATGATATGATATAATGCTATAATACTATAATTATTCTATACATTATACAGTAATACTTTTTAAATTATTAAATTAAAATTTATATTAAATTATTAATATACATTATAATATTATATTTTTGTTTTAAATTAATGATAAATAATATAGAAATAACAGTATCACATTATTAATACATCAATATGATGCTATAATACTACATTTATATAATATTATAAAATAATAATACTTTTTATATCAATGTATTATTAATATACTCTATATTATATTTTGTTTTAAATTAATAATAAATAATTTAGAAATAACAGTATCACATTATTAATGTAATGCTTCATAAACATGATTCTATAAAACTACAATTATTTATGTAATATTATAAAGTAATATATTTATATCAATATTATATTATTAATCTACATTATAATATTATATTTCTGTTTTTAATTAAAAAATAATATAGAAATAACAGTATCACGTTATTAATAATACCTCAAAAATATGATGCTATAATACTACAATTATTTATATATTATAAATACTAATTTCATAACAATATTATATTATTAATATACACCATAATATTTTTGTTTTAAATAATTTATAAATAATATAAAAGTATCGCATTATTAATAGTTCATCATTATGATGCTGTAATACTACAATTATTTATATAATTTTATAACGTAATGTTTTTATTTGTACAAATAGATATAGCCAACAATCAATTTGCAATAAATTATTAATATTTGTTTACAATTAACTTAATTTGTAATATAACAGAGGTTATATTATCATATAATATTACACAAATACAGTGCTATAATATAATAATTATTTGTAAAACATAGAACTATATTTTATTTGCATGGATGGATATAGGCAGAAAACTAAATTATAATTAGCAATTAATGATACTATTTTTATTACAATATTACCATAATTTATAATATTAGCATAACACTACAGAAATAATATATTAATATACAACCAGAAATATAATTTTGTATTTGTATGAATTGATAGCCAGCAGCCAAATAAGCAATAATTATAGAATGACTTTTAATTTATATAATATAGAAATTACATTTATATAATATTAATATGAAAGTAATAATATTTTATTATATTATAATCATTATTGTTGTTGTTGTTCTAAGACTGTAATGTAGAAATATAACAAGGTCCATGTACTATTATAATAACAATTAATTATGCATAATTACATGCAAGTAACTCTAATCCTAACTATGTAGGTAATTATTATTACTCATTACATAAATGTATAATTATACTGTCACAGGGGACACCTTCAAATAAAGGGTAAACTATTACAACTGCATGAATGGATATAGCCAGAAACCAAGCAGGTAAAATGTAATTATAATTCATTACAATTAATCTCACTTTTGTTTATGACTAATCTAACACAACTGAATCAGGTAAAACTAGAAATGATTAATGTAGGTTTTGCACGCTTCTTGCTGACTAGACTTCAGAGTCAAGAGAGGCATACAAATCAGACATTGGGCCATTAATTTGATCTGATATCAACAGTAGAGCTCTTCACAGAGGACCCGAGACCCGAGGACCCGAGACCCGACCCGGGACCCGTGCGGGTTCGGGTCTATATTTTAAATGGTTAGCCGGGTCCGGGTCGGGTCCAAATCTATTACTTCGGGTCCCGGGTATGTTTAACTTGTGTGTAATACCCGAGTCGATCGGAGAACATCGCACCAGCCACTGTCAGTCACCACTTTGCACGTGTTTTGTAACTTGCAACTTCTAAAATTATAATAATAAAAGTGTGAGAGGTAAATAAAAAAAAGAAGAATGAATAAATAAAAAAACACGCGTGTCGCGTGACCGCAGCCGCGAGAAGCAGAGCGCAGGAGGAGTTAACGTAAGCGGACGGTCAGTGATCATGGATTCCTTCATGAGTGATGTGAAAAAAAAAGCTCAGACAAATTGACTATAAAGAGCTAAAACCCAGCTTGCACATTTATTTATTTCACATCAGCAACAAAATATGAGATCGAAAATGAACAGTCACATTAATGTTGTCTGTGATGTTTACACTGCATTGAAATAATGCGCATGCATGAAATGTTTCTATGGCAACCAGAGCTGGCGACTTTTACTCTGCCATAGTACACATTGCATTCTTTTTTACGTTTATAAAAATATGGAAGAACCATCTTGTTATATTAAAATTTTTTGGTCAGGCTCGGCTCAGAGAGCACAGTAATGATAGAAAATATGGTGGAAAAAATACACTCTTTTCAGAATAAGCTATTTACGTTATCAAGCTGTCTCGTGCTATACGTGCGAATTCCTCCTTTAAGTTTCATAAAATGACCACTAGGTGTCGTAGGTGGAGCTCTAAACATTTAGAAGATACTGTTATTGAGGACACACGCAGTAAAGTTTACCGCATTCATTGTTCTGTGACTTTAAAAAAAAATTTTAATTAATTAATAAATAAAACAATTGCGCCGAGTCTTTATTACAATCTGCAAACAGTATCGTTATTGTAGTTCAAAAGGGTAAACACAACGGTCGAATTTGACTTAGAGAAAAAAAGTATTGCATTAGTCATTCGTCACCGACCGTGACTAGCTGGAATAGTGGATTAAAAAGGGTCTTTCTGTCGGCAAGAGAGAAGAACAGCCTAACATGTAAATGCACTGGCAAGGAGGTTTGTATGCGACGCTACTAACAGTAGTTACGCCAAAAAGGTTTTTTTTTCCATTTGCAACTTATTTATAGTTAATAGCAGTTTGCTGTGCAATATGTGCAATATGTGCCGATCGGGTACAGTCGGGTCTGTCTCTTCCCGTCCGGGTTCGGGTCCAACTAGTACATTTAAGGTATTTCTCGGGTCTTCACGGGTTCGGGTCCCACTTTAAAATAAAATACGGGTCCGGGTCGGTTCCGTCCATCACATTTACGGGTCTATTCGGGTTCGGGTACGGATTTTAGGACCCGTGAAGACCTCTAATCAACAGCCTAAACACTACATGGGCCCCATCGTGGAGCTGCACGAGGGAGCCTCCCACCTGTAGTTCTCCTCCTGCAGCTGCTCCATCTGACTCTGCAGCAGCAGCAGCTTCTTGTTAGTGATGGTGGAGGAAACGTCAGGCGTCTCGCAGTTATTCAGACGCTCCCGCAGAGACTGAAGCTCCACCTGGAGCGAGGACTTCTCCTCCATCACAACAGACAGCTGAAAACGCACACAAACATCTCACTTATTCAGGTTTTCTTACATTTTCCAGCATTTCTCATCGCTTTAGTTCAATGGCCACCTGCTGCTGGAGCTCTCTGCAGCGCTGGGATGTGTAGTCTCTATCGTCCGTCTCTTCGCTCAGAAAATAATACTTCCTGGACTGAGGAAACAACAAAAGCAAAGCATGAGATGTAGATGAAAACCCGAAGCTGGCTGATCCTAAATGGTGCATGCACTCACCTGACTGTCGAAATCGCCATACGTCTCTGGAGTTCCTGCCTCCACGGGCTCTTTAGTGAGCAACTAAAAGACAAACACAGTAAGGTCTCCATTAGATTAACAGCACAGCGGTCACATGTTCAAGCTGCTGCTCTTTATAGATCTACACGTGGCCTTCTGAGAGAACAGAATGAGTTTTCACAAATACATAACTACAGCATTTCACACAGATCAATGGAGAGACTGTCTTCCTCATCGTTTGAATGTGCAAAAGCAGCCCGAGGGAGGAAGTTACAGAGAAAACATTTGAATAAAGACCAAAAGTGAACTGAAGTACTTCACATTCACTTCCTCCACAGCAGAGGATGTACAATACTTAAGTACAGTAATCAAGTAAAATTACTTAAGTATTATTCAGGGGGATTTGTACTTTACTCAAGTAGTAGAATTCAAACTGACTATTTGTAATTTTACTTGATCACATTTCTGAAGAAAAAAAACAGTACTTTTTACTCCTTACAATTGTATTTCATCTTTAAATGTAGATTACATTTTTATTTTATCTTATGCACATTAAATATGGTAAACGGAAGCACATGTTGCGATATGAAAAAAGTGTATTTACAGTATTATTAGTTCCGTTTTGATAGCGCCGTTAGCTGTGTAATATATTAGCTGAACACACAAATTTGAGTGCAAATCAAATCAACGATGAGAATTTAAATACAATTAATATTTTTTATATTTTATTATTAAATGCTACAAATCTCCCAAAAACTGTTTACATAAACATTGCATCTTAAATTAATTGTAATTCATGTTTAGTGATGTTCTAACCAGGTAGTGAATAAGTTGTGTTTACAATGTCATTATATGACACATTGAGTAGAAATTAGAAAATAAGGAAATTAAATTTTTTCTTTAATTGCAAAAAAATGGTGCCGAACATACTTGAATTCCACAACTTTTTGAAGATGATCTGAGCCAATTTTGAAAAATCAGACAAAACATCTAGGAGGAGTATGAAAAAGTAATTTTACAAACTATTAAAAATAGCCATAAAAAAAAAAAAAAAAAAAAAAAACGAAACCACAAAATTTTTAAATTTGAGTTCATTCGAATCGGCCAAAAAATAATTATTTTCATTCTTTTTGGTGAAAGAATTAACATTTTGTGGCGTTAGAGAGTTTAATTTAAAGACTACAAACTTACTATGGAGAATGTAGAATGCCCTTTGCCTGTGTGCCAAATGTCAGAAGAAATCTAACCGATACAAGCTTTTTTGATGCTTTTTCTCATCAGAAAACAAACAAACAGATCTATTCAAATCTTTCTGCATTATCAGAAAAAAAAAAAAAAAAAAAAAAAATTCACTCTGGTGATTTCGAGTGGGATTTGACCTGTAGAGCTTTCATGTATCTATCATGTGGAGACTTGCTGCAGATAAATGGAGCATACAAACACTTACTTGTGTACTTAGGAGCATTTGTGTGAATTAAAGTCCCCGCAGGGCCATAAAAAGTCAGTTTTGTCATAAAAAGCCCATAAATATCTTAAGTGGTATAATAAACATCTTAACGAGCAATTTAAGAAGTTTAAATGTGGGGTTGGAAAAACAGGTATCACAAATAGGAATCATGTGATTATTAATCTTCAAAAGGCTATAATTTAATTGAATAAACATCAGAATTGTATATGTTGAAGTAAAAAGAGCTTTGTTGCATGGCTTTTCAAAGCAGTTCCCAATCAGTGAATAACAGTGGTGTATAAAGTACCTGAAAGCCATACTTAAGTAAAAGTACAAATATCTTACCAGAAAATGACTTTGGTAGAAGTTGAAGTCACCATTTAGAAAGTCTTAAAGTATGTGATATTTATTGCACTTAAGTACAAAAAGTATTTTTTACTCTTAAATGTACTTAAGTATTGAAAGTAAAAGTAAATGCATTTTTTTTTTGCAATTGCGAATGTATATCATCCATTTCTGAGTGAAAAAAAAGTTTGAATTATGAGTTTATATTGCAATTCTGACTTCGTTTCTCACAATTGTGAGTTTACATCACCCAATTCTGAGAAATAAAAAGTCAGAATTGAGAGATACAAACTGGCATTTGTGAGGAAAAAAGTCAGATTCGTGAGATACAAACTTGTAATTGCAAGAAAACAATTGCACAAAAAAAGCCAGAAAAAAAAAAGTCAGAATTGCGAGATACAAACTTGCATTTGCGAGAAAAAAAAAATCTGAATTGTGAGTTTATAAACTTTATTTTTGCTCACAAAAACTTTTGTGACAGAAATAAAGCGGTGAAGGAAAGAAAACTAAATTTCAATGCAAATGCAAACTTTTTTAGGGAGAGGCAATATTTTTGTGAGCAAACACTTTCTAGATAGAAAGCAATACTTTTGTGAGATTAGTTTTTCATATAGTTTTGCAAAATTGAGAAAAAATACTTTCTCACAGTCGTTTACATTTCGCAATTCTGACTGGGATCCTGACTATTTTGTAGTAAGTAACGAATATGCTATAAAAATAGTATAAATTTTAATCAGGAAATGTAGTAGAGTAAAAGTAGGCTGAAAAATAAAAACTCAAGTAAAGTACAGATACTCCCAAAAATACTTAAGTACTGTAACAAAGTATAACTAATTCGTTACATTACACCACTGCTGAATAATGTACATTTACAACAATAGATTGCTTGACTGTTGATGAATTAAAGTTTTTATGATGTTTATACTGTAATATGTTACAGATGGTTGCAAGTGTGCTTCTTTTCTCTCAGCTGGTAAGAATAAAGCATAGATATTTTTAAATACATTTTTAAACGTAAAAATCCAGCAAGTGTGTGTATAAAGTTTTTTGTTGTTTTCTGTGGTTTTTATTGGTCTTTTGGTTACATAATAAACTATCTGGTATTTATCATAATTATAAACTTATATTATATACAATACAGAACTATTACATACAGTTTGAAACAATGTACTTTTTGAATTCAAATGAATTAAGGAAAAACACATATTTGCTCAATTTTAATTGCTCCGCTAATGTAAAAAAAGAAATCATTAACATGGAAGCACGTGTTCTCCCTGGGAAATAAGTGTGTAATGGAGGCGTGTCGTGTACCTCTTGTATAGCTGTCATCACAACATGCTGCACTGATTCCTCCAGCGTCATGATCTGCTGAATGTGCTCTGTGAAAGAAAAGAAAATCATATCATAATTATGACATTTAGGCTGATGGTTATATAACAGGCAAATCATTGCTATTTTACGGATTAATTCTGCTTAAGGTATTTGAAAAACATGCACCTAATGAAGTCATTATTTTACACTGAACAAGGAATCATTCAGAAAATACTAAGGTTTAGAGTCAGAATTATTAAAAAATGATGAGTTATATAAACTATTGCAATACAATATTTGAATATAAAAATACTTACATAATACAAAAGTTCTTGAACAGTAAGGTTTTTAATGTTTTTAAAGAAGTCTCTTCAGCTCACCAAGCCTGCATTTATTTGAAATACAGCAAAAGCTGTCAAATTGTGAAATATTTTTACTATTTTTAATAACTCCTTTATATATGAATATATTTCAAATGTAAAATTTTAGCATCATTACTCCAGTCTTCAGTGTCACATGATCCTTCAGAAATCATTCTAATTTGCTGATTTGCTGTTCAAGAAATAAGTATTATTATTATAAATATTTAAAACAGTTTAGTACATTTTTTTCAGGATCCTTTGATGAAAAGAAAGATCCAAAGATCAGCATTTTTTAATAGAAATTAATACTTTTATTTAACAGGGATGCTTTAAATTGATCAAAAGTGATGATACAGACACTTATAATGTTACAAAAGATTTCTATGTCAGATAAATTCTGTTCTTTTGAACTTTCTGTTCATCAAAGAAACCTGAACAAAACTACTCTGCTATTTTTAACATAATAATAAATGCTTTTAAGTGACTGGAGTAATGATGCTAAAAATTTAGCTTGAAATCACAGGAATAAATTACATTTTAAAATATATTCAAATAGAAAGCAGTTATTTTAAATAGCAAAAATATTTCAAAATCTTACTGTTTTTGCTGTACGTTGCATCAAATAAATCCAGGCTTGGTGAGCACTAGTAAAGACTCTTATTTAATCTAATCTTATTTCACATATTATTGTTCAAAAACTTGACTGGTAGTGTACTTTGTAAAACATTTTATTAAACAATACAATACATTAGTTCTAATAATATAAGTATATTTAATGTTTTTTTTATATGCAAGTATATATATTATTAATAAAATATAATAATATATTTTTGTTCCTCTGGGTTTATTTTCATTCACATTGTTTTGTTTTTTAAATCAGCTCAATTTAATTTATTATGGTAATATAAATAATATTAGGGATGTTCGACAACCAAAATTATTTGGCCGAAAATAGCAAAAAAAAAAGCCCTTTCTGTGTTCGGCTGAATAAGCATTTTGATTTTACTATTGTTCTGTAAAATAAAATAAAAAGTAAGACAAATGTAACGATAATTATCACAACTGCTCTATTAATACATTTATTATAGCATTCTCCTTTGCTCAGCAAGGCTGCATTTATTTGTGCATTAAAAACACATGCCTGATTCAAGGGGGTCTTAAAAACAGCCAAAGAATATTATTACTAACTCACTAATTTTAATTTAAATTGTGCTTTGTTGGTAGGCTATAATGTCTACTAGAATGTTAAAAATATTCAGTGTTAAGTAAATATTTTTAAATCGTTGTTTTGTAACTGTAAGACAAAACTGTAAAAAGCAAATATTGGCTATTTAATTTATGCAGTGGTGAAAAAATTACAACATACATGAAAAAAAAAAAAAAACCTGTCTGCCCAGTGTATAATCTTGTTCAGCTTCAGCCAACAAATTTCATTTTGGTGCATCTGTAACTGGCAGAAAGCTGAAGGAGATGTCGAGTACCTGTTTGGCTTTAATAGTGTGGTTACATGCGTTTCAGATTATTTCTAAATGTGCATGGATTACAAAATAATTTAGTCTCCACTTGTATTTATTTACCCATTAGACAGAGGAAGTTGATAACAGGTCTAAATTGTGTCTCACATACTGTGTGAATTCTCTTTCTCTGTGTTTTCCCATTACTCCCCTCCCCTTTCTCTCATTGTGTTCATCTTTCTCTGTCTCTCCATTCATGTGGTCAGCGGGGGTCACTTTAATCTCAGCTCAGTTTTTGTTCTCATTTCTAGTCAGTCTATCAGAGCGTATCATGTGATCATGTGACTCAGGGTTTTTAATCTCTTCTGTACCTTGTTTCTGATCACAGCTGATGGCACAGCCCAGAACCAGCTGCAGCAGGCGACCCAGTTCAGTCACGTCCCCCATCTCACCGATCAGACACACGTCAGGAACGTGCTCGTCAGACACCTGCTGACTCAACACCTGACACACAACACAGCGACTTTAATAGGTTAGCATAACTAATTAATACTAGAACAGATCCCTTAACAGATCCCAAAAAAATAGAACAGATAAATTGTATGCATATTAATGTACATAAACACACAAAACCACTCATTGAGATGTAGACATCAACGCTGAATAAATAAACTTTCCATTGATGTATGGTTTGTTAGGATAGGACAATATTTGGCAGAGATCCACCTATTTGAAAATCTGGAATCTGAGGGTGCAAACAAATCTAAATTTTGAGAAAATCCCCTTTAAAGTTGTCCAAATTAAGTTTATAGCAATGCATATTACTAATTATAAAGTAAGTTTAGATATATTTATGGTAGGAAATTTACCAAATATTTTCATGGAACATGATCTTAATATCCTAATGATATATTCATAGTTATTTGTTTGTTTAAATATATCTATATATTTTGTTATATATTTAAATCCTTTTATATAGTTCTTTATGTTGTTGCTTCTTTATGTAGTTTGTTGACACAACATAACTTTTAATATTAATAAATAATATGATATTAAATATAATAAATATAAGTTATTTACAAAATATATCAAATAATATTATCACAGATATACCACTAAACTGTTTAATATTTTGAATTAGATTTTATTTTTATATTTTCTCCTCTCACCTATACGTTTCAATATGCAATTAAATGTTTTTTTTTTATATCTATATAGTAGTACTTTTCATTTTTCATTGATATGTTATCCTTATTTAGTTATGTAGTGTATTTTACACAAATAATTAAAAATAAAAATTTAATTAAATAATATATTAAATGAAAATAAAATTATATATAAAAAAAAACTATATATGTGTGTGTGTGTGTGTGTGTGTGTGTGTGTGTGTGTGTGTGTGTGTGTATAAAAAATAATAGCGTTATTTTACTACCATAAATAATTTCTTAGTATCGCCTATTAGTATTTATATATATAAAACATTTTCACACCCATAAATATTAAATACATGTTATATATACATGTTAATATATTTAAACAAATAAATAAAAATGTAATACAAATAAATAATAAAAATAAGATAAAAAATACATAAAAAATATAAACCTGATCTACAAATATTTTTAAACTAAATAAAAATATAATCCCATTAAATGAACAATAAAAACGAGATTAAAAATGAATACAAATATATTTAAACAAAAATGTAAAACAATTAAATAAACAATAAAAAACTATAAAAATAAGATTGTAAAAAAACAAAATAAAGAAAAATATTTTAAAATAAATTTTAAAAATCACACCCATGATTATTAAAATACATGTTCATTCTCCCTTTATGAGAAGCACTCTGAGCTGAAAGCAGCCAAAAAAAAAAGACTTTAATCACACAAAAACGTAACTTACATCATGATAATACTCCATGATGCTCTGAAGGATCTTCTTGAGGTTGCTGACCTGTCAGAACACGTGTTTACTCAGACACATCAAAATCCCGTATACTGCACAGAAAATGTCTTTACTACAGAGAAATGTAATGAAGCTAGAGTAAAGTACCTTGAGCCTCCAGTTTGTGCCGCCATCCTCTTTTATCCTGCTGAGCCACGTCTCATTAAACCAGGACGAATCTCTGACAGAAACAAACACAACAGAAACACTCTTAAAACAAGGAGCCAACACAATTTTAAGATGCATCATGAAGGGAAAGGTCTGTTAGTGGTTGTGAGGGCCAGCGAATGAGAAATATTTACTATCAGCTGTCATATTTGACATTGTCAGATGAGCACATGCATGTGTGTCTGTGTTTAGATATCCGGTGCATGTGTCAGATCAGCTTTCACATGAATAGTTGTCGTTCCTTCATAAACATTTGCAGAATATCACTCTTACATTTTGTTGAGCACATGTGCGATGGCCACGCCGCTGGTCAGCTCATGTTTGGTGGCGCACGACGGCACCTGAAACGTCCGCAGCTGAAACACGAGGACAGAAAGAGAGAGAGAGAATTTAGACAAAAACAGGACATGGTTTATAGATTATGTTGTTTAGGGTCTAAGCCACCTTTTTAAATTAAATGTATACATAAACAATAAAAATATGATTTTAAAAATGCATTAAAATAAAGAAAAATATATTAAAATGAAATTATAAAGACATATTTAAACAAATGTAACAATTAAATAAAAAAAGATTCAAAATAAATACACTGAAATAAAGAATAATAAATTAAAATAAAAAATAAAGACATCTAAACAAATGTAACAATTAATAAAATAAGATAAAAAATAAAATAAAAATGTATTAAAATAAATATATATTTAAACAACTGTAATAGCCTACAATCAAATACGCAAAAACTGATTAATATAAACATAAATAATATATATTACAGTATTATTGTGAATAGGAAAAATAACTCAACCAATAAAAATAACATTTTAAAAATAAATTAAAATAAAGAAAAAATATTAAAATAAATAAAAACATAAAAATATATTTAAACAAATAAATAAAATTAATACAATAAACAATAAAAAATATAAAAAAACAAAAACATTAAAATAAATATCAAAATAAAAAATTAAATATTTTTAAATAAACATTGAATACAATTAAATAAAAATAAGTACATTAGAATAAAAATATATGGTAAAAATAGATATTATAAATATTTAGACAAAAAGATAATAAACAACTAAATAAATCAAAATGTATTAATATAAACAAATAATATATATTACAGTAATACTGTGAAAAGTAAAAAATAACTTAATAAACAAAAATAAGATTTTTAAAAAGTAAATTAAAATAAAGAAATATATTAAATAAAATACATATATTTAAACAAATAAATACAAATGTAATACAAATAAATAAAAAATGAAAAAAGATTAAAATAAAGACAAATATATTTAAATAAATACAATTCTACAAATATATTTAAACAAATAAATAAAAATGTAACCCAATTAAATAAACAATAAAAACAAGATTAAAAAATAAATAAAATAAAAATATATTTAAACAAAAAAGTAATACAAATAAATAAACAATGAAATCAAATAAAAATCGATTAATACACATAACACATATTACAGTATTATTGTGAATAGAAAAGATAACTCAAACAATAAAAAGATTGTAAAACAAGCATAAAAATAAAGAAAGATATAATAAAATAAAGGAAATAATTAAAATATTTAAACAATTACATACAAAGGTAAAAATTAAATAAACTATAAATAATATTACAAATAAAATTGAAAATACAATTAAAATAAAGAAAATAATTAAAATTTATTTAAACAAAAAATAAATACAATTACATAAACAATAATAAATACATTCAAATAAAGAAAAATATATTAAGGTAAATAAAATAATAAAAATCTAAACTAAAATAAATACATTAAAATAGAAAATATATTTTTTAAATAAAATAATTTAAATAAAAAGTAATACAATTAAATAAACAAATAAAAATCGATTCATATAAAACATAATACATATTACTAGTTTTATTGTGAAAAGAAAAAAATACTCAAACAATAAAAATAAGATTTTAAAAATGCATTAAAATATAGAAAATATATTAAAATAAAATGAATAATAACAACAACAACTCAAAAGAAACTAAATATTTTTAAATGCGTCATTACAGATATTTATAATACAAATATTAAACAGTATAAATTTGGTCTTTGTACATAAAAATATTATTATGGGCTGGACAATAATCACACTTCTGTATCTGTTCATGGCTATTTTAAGATATATTATAAACAGTTCAGCACAAAGTAGTAATATTTCTATACTTAGTAATTGTTTCAGAAAATATTCGTATTATTCTGGCACATATACAGAAATAAATGTCTCAACAGTAAAATCACAAACAATGTGTTTACTGTTGTAAATAAATACGCGGTTTGAAAAGGATATATTGATTTCAGCGAAGGTTAAGTTGTTTTGAACTCTTATAATCTGTCTAAAATCATTTCAGGACATTTGGTCAGTTACATAATGAGTTTAACACAGCAAACTGAGCACCAATAAAACTGTCTGAGTGAAACACGAGCGTAAAATCAAAAGAAAACAGCGATTAATTCAATAACAGCCATAAAAGTCGGTGAAATGCGAGGAGATTCCACCTGCTGCTAACAGGCTAGCGCTGACGATACACACAAACAAACTACTTCATTCTCGATAAATACAGAAGAACACGCTTTAAAGATGACTGTAAGTGAACAGAAGGGGTTTATATCTTACCCAAATAAATAAAGAATCACTCAGCTGTTGTTTATTTAGGCTCATGGTGCCGGTTCGTGCTGCTACACAAACACTAGCAGCGCTGCTAAATGCGCGCTCACGAGCTAGACGCGTCACCGACGCACATATTTTTGCGCCGCGAGAACGCCATAGCAACACAACGACGCGCGCTCTACATATTTAACTTAAGTATATAAAATTAGTTACATTTCTTTTTACTAATTATATTAAAATAGTTATTTTAACAAAGTTATTAAAGGGATGGTTTACCCAGAAATTACAATTCTGTCATCATTCACTCACCCTCAAACCTGTATGAATTTATTTCTTCAGTTGAACACAAAAGAACCAACTTTGAAGTTGACTTGAGAAAACCTGGCCTGTTTGAAGTGGTTTTAAAACATGTAGTCTGAAGGAGTTCAGTTGAAAAAGTCTGAAGTTTGAATAAACAATAGTATAGATAGATAGAGGGCAGTTTGTGTTGATAGATAGATAGATAGATAGATAGATAGATAGATAGATAGATAGATAGATAGATAGATAGATAGATAGATAGATAGATAGATAGATAGATAGATAGATAGATTATCAGGGTGGTTTCTATGGTGATAGATAGATGCAGTTGCTATGGTAGTTTGTGTGGTTGCTAGGGTGTTCTGCATGGTTGCCATGATAGATAGATTACAGATATTTTACACATAGATCAGTAGACTGATTGATTCTATGAATGATTCTATGGTTGCTATGCGGTTGCTAGTGTGCTATGTGTGGTTGCTAGGGCTTTGTTAGGCGGTTGCTAGAGTGTTCAGGGTTGTTGCTATGATGTTGCTAAGATAGATAGATAGATAGATAGATAGATAGATAGATAGATAGATAGATAGATAGATTATCAGGGTGGTTTCTATGGTGATAGATAGATGCAGTTGCTATGGTAGTTTGTGTGGTTGCTAGGGTGTTCTGCATGGTTGCCATGATAGATAGATTACAGATATTTTACACATAGATCAGTAGACTGATTGATTCTATGAATGATTCTATGGTTGCTATGC
This sequence comes from Garra rufa, assembly GCF_049309525.1. Taxonomy (NCBI): domain Eukaryota; kingdom Metazoa; phylum Chordata; class Actinopteri; order Cypriniformes; family Cyprinidae; genus Garra; species Garra rufa. Next base: position 17,333,690 of record NC_133361.1, read on the forward strand.
GGTTGCTAGTGTGCTTTGTGTGGTTGCTAGGGCTTTGTTAGGCGGTTGCTAGAGTGTTCAGGGTTGTTGCTATGATGTTGCTAAGATAGATAGATAGATAGATAGATAGATAGATAGATAGATAGATAGATAGATTATCAGGGTGGTTTCTATGGTGATAGATAGATGCAGTTGCTATGGTAGTTTGTGTGGTTGCTAGGGTGTTCTGCATGGTTGCCATGATAGATAGATTACAGATATTTTACACATAGATCAGTAGACTGATTGATTCTATGAATGATTCTATGGTTGCTATGCGGTTGCTAGTGTGCTTTGTGTGGTTGCTAGGGCTTTGTTAGGCGGTTGCTAGAGTGTTCAGGGTTGTTGCTATGATGTTGCTAAGATAGATAGATAGATAGATAGATAGATAGATAGATAGATAGATAGATAGATAGATAGATAGATAGATAGATAGATAGATAGATAGATAGATTATCAGGGTGGTTTCTATGGTGATAGATAGATGCAGTTGCTATGGTAGTTTGTGTGGTTGCTAGGGTGTTCTGCATGGTTGCCATGATAGATAGATTACAGATATTTTACACATAGATCAGTAGACTGATTGATTCTATGAATGATTCTATGGTTGCTATGCGGTTGCTAGTGTGCTTTGTGTGGTTGCTAGGGCTTTGTTAGGCGGTTGCTAGAGTGTTCAGGGTTGTTGCTATGATGTTGCTAAGATAGATAGATAGATAGATAGATAGATAGATAGATAGATAGATAGATAGATAGATAGATAGATAGATAGATAGATAGATGCAGTTGCTAGGGTAGTTTGTGTGGTTGCTTGGATAGATAGATTACAGATATTTCCCACATAGATCAGTAGACTGATTGATCCTATGAATGATTCCATGGTTGCTAGGGCTTTGTTAGGCGGTTGCTATGGTGTTCATGGCGGTTGCTATGATGTTGCTAAGATAGATAGATAGATAGATAGATAGATAGATAGATAGATAGATAGATAGATAGATAGATGCAGTTGCTAGGGTAGTTTGCGTGGTTGCTAGGATAGATTACTGATATTTCACACATAGATCAGTAGACTAATTAACCCTATGAATGATTGCTATACGGTTGGTAGGGTACTTTGTGTGGTTGCAAGGTTGTTGCTAGGCAGTTGCTATGGTGTTCTGGGTCGTTGTTGGGGTATTGTCACGATAGATGCAGTTGCCAGGGTCCTCAGAGTGTTTGCTATGGTGTTGCTAGGCTACCAGGCTGGTTGCCAGGGTGTTGCTATTTGGTTGCTAGGGCACTCGGGTGGCTCCTAAGGTGTTGCTATGAAGTCACTAGAGTACTTGGGTGGTTGCTAAGGTACCCAGGGTTATTGCTATGTGGTTGCATTGACTTCCATAGTCTTTTTTATCCATATTATGCAAGTCGATGGGAACCAGTTACTTATATATATATATCACATTTTGTTGTATTTAAGATAATGAGGTCTGTATACAACGGTTCTTAAATGTTTAGACATGTCTTTAGAAGGTAAACCTCTGAAACAAACCCAGTGTGGCGCAGATCTGTTGTGCGACCACTAGATGGCAGAAGCCAACAGCCAAAGTCAACAGATTCAGTGTCACTTTAGGTTTCTTGATTAACTGTGCATTCCTTGTCTTCATCAAGCGGAAGAATCTGGGAGGCAATTAAGATTAAAATAACGTCTTTAATATTATAGTGCTAAAGTACAAATATATATATATATATATATATATATATATATATATATATATATATATCATCATCACAATAGTGAAAATCAAAAGACGTCTAAACTGTAAGTAAACATTGTGAATAATTAAATATTCACAAGTGTCTGACACAAATATGTTTTAGAACATCTTAATATGTTTTTTAAATATTTTCCTCACAGATCGGTCCCACAAAAACACCACTTGACAAAATTCTGGACAAATAAATCAGTTTTTATCATAAGCTCCCTAAAATCACACGCGACACTTCACACGTAAACCTGTTTGACACTTTCCTGTTTTTGACACGTTCACATGCGTGCTTACGTCAATTCCTGCTCCTCCCATCCGGCCTGTCAATCACCTGTGGTTACCCAATACCTGTATATACTGCATATAGCAGGTAAACGCCGCATAAAGAAAACAAATCAACGTTTATTTTGACTGAGTGAGTCAGAGCCAAAGACTGTAAAAAGGTCAGAGCGCGTTGTAAATGTGATCCGCACCGGAAGCGCTTAGTGTCCGCTCAGACTCGGACCGGAGGAAACCGCTGGGTCACTGGTTTACAGACTGCTCTCTGGTTATAGTTAGTCATCCTCCAGGGGTTCATGACTAACAAGCTGGCAAAAGACAGGAAGGGGATTTTCACAAGTAGCGACGGACGGCTATTTTCATCCGGGAATCTTCCTCTTCTCTGCGCTCGAGCCGTCTGTCCATCCAGATGTGCTTCCTAAAACTACTTCCGTTAAATAACTGTGACACATTAGTTTTCTTTCCCTTGCTCTCTTCTCTTTGTGCGTTTTACAGGCTGTGTTGTTAAAGCATCAATACACAGAAACAGAGGAGAAGTAATGAAGTGGCAGATATGGTAATAAAAATTACAATAAAAATAGACAATAAATGATTATCATTTAAAACAAACAATAAACAGACAAACAATAAAATAAAATACACTTTTACTAATAAATACAACTTTCAGTAAGTTACAGTAACTACCAAATTTTTGTAACAAGTCAAATCATATTTTAATACAACACAATTTTATGCTAAATAAATAAACAATACATTTACTTTTGTGACAAAAGTTTTGTCTAATTATTCTTAATGTAATTAAACTAATTATTTAAAAATATTAAAGTAACCGTGACACCTTTTCCTTCTCTCTTGGATTATAAGAAATAATGAAGTGGTATAATGGCAATTAAAAAAAAAAAAAAAAGTCAAACAATAAAAAAGACCGTTTGAATAAAAAATAATGAAAATGTATATAGTATGAATAAATAAATGTTCTATAATAAATAATAAAACAACATTAAAATAAATTGCTGAATAATAAAAAGTGTTCTAAAAGTAAAATTACAATTAGCAAATAGACAATAAATAATAATATATAATTATATAAATACCAATTCATTTCAATTCAATCAATTTTTAATGTATATATTATTATAATATATATAAAATAATATAATAATATCTACATTAAAAATGGATTGAACTGAAATGAATTGGTATAATGAAAATTACAAATAATTAAAAAATAATGAATATTTATTAGGGTTGTCAAATGATTAATCATTATTAATGGCATCCAAAATTAAAGTTTATGATTACATACTATATGTGTGTGTACTGTGTGTATATATTATGTATATATAAATACACACGCATACATGTTTATTAAAGAAAAATATTTTAGATTTAAATCTAAAATATTTATAATTTTATATATAATTAAAATTAAATACAAGTATAACTATTCATACATATAATTTTTTTTTAATCTATACATGTATGTGTGTGTATTTATATATACATAATAAATATACACAGTAAACACACATATAGTATGTAAACATAAACTTTTATTTTGGATGCGATTAATCATGGTTAATCATTTGACAACCCTAATATTTATATATTATGAATAAATAAATGTTCTATAATAGATAATAAAACAATATTAAAATGAATAATATAAATGGTTATATTTTTGTCTTGTAATTATTCTTAATATAATAAAATATAATAAAAATATAAAAGTAAATTACAATTGAAAAATACACATAACTTTCTTTTTAAATAGACAGTAAATAATAATAATTTATTTTTATAATAATATATAAAATAAAAAATAAATGAATAATAATAAAATAAAATACACTGAACTGTCAATAAGTCACAATAACAAGTCAAATCATATTTTTTATAATAATACATTTTATAATAAATAAATCGGCAATACATATCATTTTGTCTAAGAGTTATTCTTAATGTAATTAAAATATAATTATTTTAAAATATTAAAGTAACTGACACTTTTTCATTTTTCAAGTCATAGTAATGACCATTTTTTTTAATAAGTCAAATCATATTTTATAACAATACATTTTATGGAAAAAAAATATATAAAACGTGCACATTATTCTTCGTAAATAGTGCATCTGATCCATTTTTCAAGTTTAAATCACTAAAAACATACATGATTTTGAGGAATCATTCTGGAGCACAAAAGTATAACAACCTAAATGAAATGGGCTCTCTGCATATATCCTGGATGCTGACGTTTTCAGACTCTATTTTAGGGTTACACACCCACATCTGACGTCAGAACAGACTAAACAGACTCATTTTAAACCCAGCTTCTGATGAGGATTGAATATGGAAGGCAGACAGGGCCAAAAATCTTTAAACGTGTAAAATATGACCATCTCAACATGCACTGTTTGTTAGCATTTAAGTGACAACATGCACAGAAGAAACTGCTGTATTTGAGACTATATTTGCATATGTGACATGGTGGTAATTTGGTGGATATGTAAACATCAGACATCATGCTCATTAATGAAGGATGTCATAATAACATCAGATGTTATATTTGGTAGGCACTGATGTTAAAGCAATACCTAAAATGCAAAAGTCAATTTCTGAAATGACAACAATCATTATAATTATAATTCTGAGCAAAAATAATTTATATCAGTTTAACCATTATACAGCATGACGAAAACTTAAAACCTGACTTAAATGCTCATACATTTTGTTGACTTAAAAACAGGACATGGCTGCATAACTAAAATGTACATTCAAGGAAGTCTAAGTTAATTAATAATAATCTTAATGCTAAAATGTCAAGTTTTCATTCATTAAAACTAGACTAAAGTACTTTAGATTTTTTATGTCTAAAACTAGACTAAAATGTTGAGACTTTTAGTCGACTAAAACTAAATAGGATAAGGTTGACAAAATATGATGAAAACTAAAAAGGACATTTAATACGGGACTAAGACTAAGACTAAAATTGAAAATAGCTGACAAAATTAACACCTAATACTGAATTGTGATATAAACTCGCAATTGCGAGTTATAAAGTCAGAATTGTGAGTTATAAACTCAAAATTGTGAGTTATACAGTCAGAATTGTGAGACAAACTCGATTCTGAAAATAAAGTCAGAATTGCGAGATATGACTTTTTTCTCAAAATTGCGAGTTTATATCTTCTGACTTCATAACATGCCATTGTGAGTTATTAAGTCAGAATTGTAAGATATAAACATCCAATTCTGAGAACGTATCAGTCTTTTTTCCTCTCAAAATTGGACTTTATGTTTCGCAATTACGAGCTTATATCTCACAACCCTGAGAAAAAAGCCTGATTTACTAGACAAACTTGTAATTGCAAGAAAAAAGTCAGAATTGTCAATATATCTCGCAATAATGACTTTATAATTCAGAATTCTGAAAAAAAAAAACAGTCAGAGTTGCCTGTTTGAATCTCGCAATTGGAAAAAAAAGGTCAGAACTTTTTTATCTTGCAATTCTGAAAATCTTTTTTCTCCGTTTGTATCTCGCAATTGCAACAAAATTCACAACTGAAAGTTTTGATCTCGCAATTCTGACTTTTTCTCACAACTGTTTATATCACGCAATTCTGAGAAAAAAAGTAGAAATTATGAGTTTGTATCATGCAATTCTCGCAATTTTTACTTTTTCTTGCAATTGTGTCTGTATAACTTAATTCTGAGAAAAAAGTCAGAATTGTGAGTTTGTATCTCGCAATTGCGAGAAAAAAGTCAGAAATGCTAGTTTTTGTCTCGCAATTCTGACTTTTTCTCACAATCGTGTTTAAATCATGCAATTTTGAAAAAAAAAACTGTCAGAGTTGTGAGTTTGTATCTTGCAATTGCAAAAAGTTGCAAGTTTTCATCTAGCAATTCTACATTTTTCTCACAAGTCATAATTGTGAGTTTGTATCTCGCAATTGCAAGAAAAGTCAGAATTGCGAGTCTTTGTCTCGCAATTCTTAATTTTTCTCGCAATTGTGTTTAAATCACACAATTCTGAAAAAAAAAATGAATTGTGACTATGTCTCGCAGTACTGACTTTGAAACTCACAATTCTGAGAAAAAAGTCAGAAATGCTAGTTTTTGTCTCGCAATTCTGACTTTTTCTCACAATCGTGTTTAAATCATGCAATTTTGAAAAAAAACTGTCAGAGTTGTGAGTTTGTATCTTGCGATTGCAAAAAAAAGTACCAGTTGCAAGTTTTCATCTAGCAATTCTACATTTTTCTCACAAGTCATAATTGTGAGTTTGTATCTCGCAATTGCAAGAAAAGTCAGAATTGCGAGTCTTTGTCTCGCAATTCTTAATTTTTCTCGCAATTGTGTTTAAATCACACAATTCTGAAAAAAAAAAATGAATTGTGACTATGTCTCGCAGTACTGACTTTGAAACTCACAATTCTGAGAAAAAAGTCCGAATTTAAAGTTTTTATCTCGCAATTATCTAATTTTCTCCCAATTGTGTTTATAACATGAAATTCGGAAAAAAGTCAGAATTGTGACTATATCTGGCAGTACTGGCTTGTGAGTTTGTATTTCATAATTGCAAGGATAAACTCCAAAACACTCACATTGCACATTTTTATCTTGCAATTATGACTTTTTCTCACAGTTGTGTTTATATCATGCAATTCTGAAAGACTGAATTGTCCGTTTGTATCTTGCAACTGCAACAACAAAGTCAGAATTGCACATTTTTATCTTGCAATTCTGATCTTTTACTGTTTATATCACGCAATTCTGAAAAAAAATGAAACGGGCTTCCATAATAAAGCAATGCAGCAAAAAAAAATTTAAAAAGTAATATGTGATTAAATCTAGAGGCAAATCTGCTCTAAAAAGTACTCCATGTTTGAATGTGCATTAGGGCTGGGCTGTATACATTTTCATACCGAATACCGGTGTTTTTTTTTTTTTTTAATGATATTCATTTTTCATATAGCCTACCCCAACCGGTGAGTGTGTGCGTACAAAGCGTCGAGAACACGTATGTTGACGCAAACAGAAACTGCAGCCTGCACATGCTTGTCTGAAGCAACACTTCTGCGGTGTGGACGTATTTCAGTATATCAGAGAAAGACCCACGGATAGCGATTTGCAAAACTTGTAATGCCGAAATTTCAAGAGGGGGTGTGTCTGCAGTGATGAGAGCAGAGATCGGCGCATGCGCGCAGACAGATGTAGCTTTCAGTTACGTCGCAATATTTTAAAGATATGTCTTTTCTATATACTGTATTTTTATAAATATTTATGTTTTAAACCATGGAGGTGAGCCAATGGATATCACACATGCAACATGTAAAAATATGTTAAAGTGAAAGTAAAAACTGACTTTCAGCATCTGATGTGCATTCTTTCAGACAATGAGAGACGATTATACTTCATATGCTGATATTAATTTAGTCCCTTAATATTTTTCTTGTGCCCTGAACATGGTGGGAAAAAAATAAAAAGAAACGTATTTTGTGTAAGGTTTGTTTTTGAAAGTCTTAAATAAAGCTCTTAATTTTCATTGATGACTGCAGTGTTATTAGGAGGTTATGAAAGTCATAATTATGATTTCAGGTGGTCTTAAATGTCGGGACTGAAAGACAAGAATTGCGATGAAACTTCAAAAGGCTATCCATTGAATAAATATGAGCGCTGCACGTTTCAAAGTCATTTGCTGCGCTGCTTTGTACATCATTCTGACAGCGCCTCCTGCCGGAAGAGAAACGCGTAGACTTGTAAATGTGAACTGATGGATCCACAAGATAATGTGTTATAAAAATTTAAACAATTTAAACAAAGGCAGTAAAATATATCTATATGTTATTTAAGTAATATAATACTTGATTGATAATAATTGTTTAAATTGATATAATTGATTTATTCTTTGAAACTTTAATATTAATTTATGCAATTGCAATGCCTTGATTCTAGTAAGATTTAGTGCACAGTCAGCCATAAATGCAATGGTACTAATAATTGGCATAATTCTTTCGGTTTTCGGTTTCGGCCAAGAATTTTCATTTCGGTGCATCACTATATCATATCCCTGGTGAAAAAAACAGCTAAAACCAGCCTAGGCTGGTTGGCTGGTTTTAGCTGGTCAACCAGCCTGGTTTTAGCTGGTCATAGCTGGTCGGCAGGCTGGTTTTAGAGGGGTTTTGGCCATTTTTCCAGCCTGGCCAGGCTGGGAGACCAGCTAAAACCAGCTACTTCCAGCTTAAACCAGCTAATACCAGCCAACCAGCCTAGGCTGGTTTTAGCTGTTTTTTTCAGTAGGGATGTAAATGTGGTCAGGCTAAAGTTATAGCAGCAGGAGGCAACACAAGCAATTTGCTTCACCACCTCCGCCACAAACATGTCCTGGAATATGAAGAATGCACAATAAAGTGTTGTGTATTTTGACTGCAAGTCATGAATTCTGATTTCTTCACCTCATTACAATTATGAGAGTCACTTAGAGGTCTTCACGGGTCCAAAAATTCGTACCCGAACCCCGAAGAAACCCGTAAATGTCCTGGACGGAACCGACCCGGACACGCATTTTATTTTAAAGTGGGACCCGAACCCGTGAAGACCCGAAAAATACCTTAAATGTAGTTGGACCCGAACCCGGCTGGGAAGACACAGACCCGACTGTACCCGATCGGCTCATATTGCACAGCAAACTGCTATTAACTATAAATAAGTTGCGAAGGAAAAAAAAAACTTTTTGGCGTAAACTACTGTTAGTAGCGTTGCATACAGACCTCCTTGCCAGTACATTTACATGTTAGGCTGTTCTTCTCTCTTGCCGACAGAAAGACCCTTTTTAATCCACTATTCCAGCTTTAGTAGTTTAGGCTACTCGCGGTCACGGTCGGTGACGAATGACTAATGCAATACTTTTTTTTTCTCTAAGTCAACTTCGACCGTTGTGTTTACCCTTTTGAACTACAATAACCATACTTTTGCAGATTGTAATAAAGACTCGGCGCAATTGTTTTATTTATTAATTAAATTATTATTAATTAATATTATTCATTTATTATTAATCATTTTTTTTCTCCAAAAAGGCACAGAACAATGAATGCGGTAAACTTTACTACGTGCATCTTCAATAACAGTATCTTCTTCAGTAAGATAAAGCAATACAAAACATGTTTAGAGCTCCACCTCGTGGTCATCTTATGAAACTTAAAGGAGGAATTCGTACGTATAGCACGAGACTGCTTGATAGCGTAAATAGCTTATTCTGAAAAGAGTGTATTTTTCCACCATATTTTCTATCATTACTGTGCTCTCTGAGCCGAGCCTGACCAAAAAATTAAAATATAACAATGGTTCTTCCGTATTATTATAAACGTAAGAAAGAATGCAATGTGTACTATGGCAGAGTAAAAGCAAAGTCCCTTTAAGGCCTTAAGGGTATTCTATAGTCTTTGGCAGAGTTTCTCTATGGCTCTGGTCTTTGGTAAAAGTCGCCAGCTCTGGTTGCCATAGAAACATTTCATGCACGTTATTTTAATGCAGTGTAAACATCACAGACAGCATTAATGTGACTGTTCATTTTTGATCTCATATTTTGTTGCTGATGTGAAATAAATAAATGTGCAAGGCTGTTTATTTCACATCACTCATGAAGGAATCCATGATCACCGACACCTGCGCTCTGCTTCTCGCGGCTGCGGTCACGCGACACACCTTTTTATTTATTTAATCTTCTTTTTTTTTTTTTTTTCCCTCTCACACTTTTCTTATCATAATTTCACAAGTTGCAAGTTACAAAACACATGCAAAGTGGTGACTGACACTGGCAGGTGCAATGTTCTCCAATCGACTCGGGTATTACACACAAGTTAAACATAGCCGGGACCTGAAGTAATAGATTTGGACCCAACCCGGACCCGGCTAACCATTTAAAATATAGACCCGAACCCGCACGGGTCTCGGGTCGGGTCCCGGGTCCTCTGTGAAGAGCTCTAGTGTCACTGACACTTCTTTGTGAGACCAATCAAACCTGGGTTAATACTAGTCCGGTCAATGTAAGCCAATATACTGCAGTAATTATTCTCTAATTTATTAGGAAATGTGGTTAACACCTAGTCATGAATGGAAAAAATAAAAATACCGTCATATACCGTGATACCGTATAATTTTGAAAAAATACCGTGATATAAATTTTTGGTCATACCGCCCAGCGCTAATGTGCGTGTCTACACATGCAAAAGAAACACAGAAAAACAGTGTGTGCTGACACAGTGAATTTCCTCTGTTCCATTTTCAATATTTTTGGCTCCGTCAGCCTTCCATACCACTGAGGCAGATTGAATGCATGATGGTCTTGTGGGTGTCCTGCGTCTTTAAGGCAGGAATGTGGGTTATGTGCGGCCAGTGCCAGCTCTGACTGATGGACGGGCGAGAATGTTGGCACATCGCAGCGGAGCGCCAGGTGCAGGAAACACAGGAAAAACAAGAGGGGATTTGCTGAATGTGAGGAAAACAGCGGGCAGGGCAGGTGGATTTACAAACCCACGACTCCAGACATGAAATCACGAGGGCAAGGCGACTCTACAGGTGTGTTTTCACCCCAGATTCACTCTGCAGATGAAGATTTACAGCCTTGTCGAGGGCGGATCTGATACGAGAGAGCAAAAACCCCACAGATGTGGCCCGAACTCAGACGAAGACCTTTAAATGAGGCTTTAATGAGGGGCTGTGTTGACTCACTGCGTGCAGGTGCTGCTGGAAGATCTGAGAAGAAAATAAACATCGTAAATATTCCCTGCGCTTTCATCTGAGGAAACTCCAGGAGAAACGAGCGGCCCGTACAACAACATAAAAGTCAAACAGCTTTTAGCCAACCGAGCTTGAATTATTAGTCTTTTTGAACAACCCCCTGACCTTTGGTAATAAAATTGTGCACGCAGCTTATCCATTTACAAGATTTCACCAGAAAGAGCAAAACAAATCCAGAGTGCAACCATCCAGAACACAAAACACCATAGCAATAATGCATAACAACTCCGTAGCACCATGTAGTAACATTTAAAAGCATGTTGAATACATGATAAAAACATGACTTTACAATTCTACAACGTTACCCTGGCAACCACCGCAAACACCTAAGCAACTTCAAAGAATATCTGGGGATCTGCATAGTAACACGCTGGCAACCACCTAAAATATTCTAGCATCCATAAATAAATGTTAAAACTACGTTAAAGAATATAATAAATATTGAAATTGCACAGTGTCGCCCTGATGCCTGCCCATGACACCTTAGCTACTTATCTTAACAACTGCATAGCAGCACCCTAGAAACCACCCAAACTCTTTAGCAACCACATAATCACATTAAAACCATATTAAAGGCATACTAAATACCTTGAAATTGCACAATGCCACCCTGACGACCACGCATAAATGATATTATCTTAACACCTCAAACAAAAGCATATTAAACACAGAGTAAAGTATCTTGCAATTATATAGAACCCCAGGAACTTAGAATATCTTAGAAACTGCATGGCAACACCCTGGAAATCACCTGAAACTCCATAGAAACCATATAGTAACATTAAAACCCATGTTAAATACCTTGCGATTGTACAATATTGTCCTGGTAACCACATAAAACACCATCCACAATTTCCTAGCAACCACACAGTAACGTGTTCAAAACCTGACAAAACAAGTTAATATAATTGTACAACGTCACCCTGGCAACCACCTAAACACCTTAACAATTTAGAATATCTTTGTAACTCCATAGGAACACCCTGGAAACCACCCAAACTCCGTAGCAACTACATAGTAACATGTTAAATCCTGTCCAATTATACAGTGTCACCCTGGCAACCACCTGAAACACCTTAACAATGTAGAATATCTTTGTAACTGCATAGCAACACCCTGGTAACCACCTAAACTCCCTAGCAATCACATATTAACATGTTAAATACTCTCCAGTTGGACAACATAACCCTGGCAACCACCTGAAACACCTTAGCAATGTAGAATATCTTTGCAACTGCATAGCAACACCCTAGAAACCACCCAAAATCACTAGTAACCACATAGTAACATGTTAAATACTTTCCAGTTGTACAGTGTCACCCTGGAAACCATCTGAAACACCTTAACAATGTAGAGTATCCTCGCAACTGCATAGCAACACCCTGGAAACCACCCAAACTCCCTAGCAACTACATAGTAACATGAAAAATACTGTCCAATTGTACAACGTCACCCTGGCAACCACCCAAAACACTTGAGAAATGTAGAATATCTTAGCAGCTGCACAGCAACACCCTGAAAACCACCTGAAACTCAATAGCAATCACATAGTAATGTATTAAATACTGTCCAATTGCACAATGTCACCCTGGCAACCACCTAAACACCATAACAATTTAGAATATATTTGAAACTACATAGCAACACCCTGAAAACCACCCAAACTCCTTAGCAACCATATAGTAACATGTTAAATACTGCCCAATTATACAGTGTCATCCTGGCAACCACCTAAACACCTTAACAATTTAGAATATCTTTGTAACTCCATAGGAACACCATGGAAACCACCCAAACTCCATAGCAACTACATAGTAACATGTTAAATTCTGTCCAATTATACAGTGTCACCCTGGCAACCACCTAAAACACCTTAACAATGTAGAATATCTTTGTAACTGCATAGCAACACCCTGGTAACCACCTAAACTCCCTAGCAATCACATATTAACATGTTAAATACTCTCCAGTTGGACAACATTGTTAAGGTGTTTCAGATGGTTTCCAGGGTGACACTGTACAACTGGAAAGTATTTAACATGTTACTATGTGGTTGCTAGTGTTTTTGGGTGGCTTCCAGGGTGTTGCTATGCAGTTGCAAAGATATTCTACATTGCTAAGGTGTTTCAGGTGGTTGCCAGGGTTATGTAGAGTATCCTCGCAACTGCATAGCAACACCCTGGCAACCACCCAAACTCCCTAGCAACTACATAGTAACATGAAAAATACTGTCCAATTGTACAACGTCACCCTGGCAACCACCCAAAACACTTGAGAAATGTAGAATATCTTAGCAGCTGCACAGCAACACCCCGGAAACCACCTGAAACTCAATAGCAATCACATAGTAATATATTAAATACTGTCCAATTGCACAATGTCACCCTGGCAACCACCTAAACACCATAACAATTTAGAATATATTTGAAACTACATAGCAACACCCTGAAAACCACCCAAACTCCTTAGCAACCATATAGTAAAATGTTAAATGCTGCCCAATTATACAGTGTCATCCTGGCAACCACCTAAACACCTTAACAATTTAGAATATCTTTGTAACTCCATAGGAACACCCTGGAAACCACCCAAACTCCATAGCAACTACATAGTAACATGTTAAATCCTGTCCAATTATACAGTGCCACCCTGGCAACCACCTATAACACCTTAACAATGTAGAATATATTTGTAACTGCATAGCAACACCCTGGTAACCACCTAAACTTCCTAGCAACCACATATTAACATGTTAAATACTCTACAGTTGTACATCATAACCCTGGCAACCACGCGAAACATTTGAGAAATGTAGAATGTGTCAGTAACTGCATAGCACCACCCTGGAAACCACCCAACTCCCTAGCAACCACACATTAACATGTGAAAACCCACGTTAGAAACTTTGAAATTATATGTTGCAACCACCCACAAAACCTTAGCAAGCCGTGGAGCACATTGCAAGATTAAAAATGAGTAAATTTGTAGGTTTAAAATTAATTACAAATACAACTTTGTGATGAAAGCAAAGATGCAGCTGTTCAAATAACACCAAATAAACCAATATATTTAGGCCTGTACTAACACAACTCAACCATCCAAGATTCACAGCCTCAGAGATTGTTGCCGGTTGTTTGTTTTGGATCTTATCAGGCACAGAAGAGCCCTCAGATGAAATAATTCAAAAGTATGATTCATCGTGAGTCACAAAGCGATAGATGGCGAGCTCATGTGCAGAGTGTACTGGCACGAGGAGATGAGACAGGTGTGTCAGATGGACCAGGTGAGCTTCATTCCTCAAGCATTATTTATTGCTCTTCTCTCATATCGACACCTGCAGTGGCATCTGTGCCAGCCGCACATCTAAACACACGGTTACACAAGGCCTGCACTGACTCAGCTCTCACTGGCCATGTGCTGCCATTGCATGGGCGGACGCATGTGTGCGTGCGTGTGTGTGCTTTCTGGGAGACTCCCAACACGTGTTTCTGTCTTATACAGCCAATGTGGTGCTCAGATGGGACTGTAGGCTGCGGTGACACGACACTTCTGCTATTGTTCACATATTAAAACACACACACACACACAATAAACAAGATTCAAGCATCTGGTGACCCGCTTCACATATGTAGCATGTGCACATGACAGCCATACCGTGTGTCGAGAGCAGCACGGGATTGTGGGTGCACGTTTTGAAAATGTAATGCATTTTAATGCATCCTTGCTAAAAAAAAAAGTTTCAATTTGTCTGCTGTTCTGAAATTACGTAAAACAAAAACTGCAGCCATTAATGAATTCATGTTATAATAAATAAATGAGGTCAAACATGATCACGGCAGCACCTGAAAAACTTGCCTCTTTAAATCACTGCATGCACTCTTGACCCCTTTAAGGTCAGTTAGCTTGGATTATAAATTAAGACTGTAAACCAAATGTGGCAAAGCTTTTAATTGCTCGCATACACCCGTGTTGATGCTTCCACACCCAGACTAACACACAAACACACTTCATATAAAGGCCTATCAACATAAATTAGTGTCCAAACAGCATATGCTGCTCTAATCTCATAATTATCATGTGCTTTAAGAGCCGCGACAGTGGATTGAGTTGGTGCCAGTGTTACTGACACTTCTGGAAAATACAATTAGCTTAACAAACTACTCTGTCATTCTTCTGTGAAGCATTTGGCAACAGTACAAGCTACTAATAGAAAGTAGCTACAGTTGAAGACAAAAGTTTACATACACCTTGCAGATTACTTTACCAAAATAAGAGGGATCATACAAAATGCATGTTATTTTTTATTTAGTACTGACCTGAATAAGTTAGTTGACATAAAATATGTTTACATATAGTGCACAAGAGAAAATAATAGTTTAATTTATAAAAATGACCCTGTTTAAAAGTTTTCATACACTTGATTCTTAATACTGTGTTGTTACCTGTATGATGCACAGCTGCGTTTTTTATTATGTGATAGTTGTTCATGAGTCCCTTGAAATCCTTCAGGTCCCACGGATTCTTTGGTTTTTCAGCACTTTTGTGTATTTGAACCTTTTCCAATAATGACTGTGTGACTGAGGGACTATTATGCAACTATTACAGAAGGTTCAAACGCTCACTGATCCTCCCAAAGGAAGCGCATTAAGAGATTGAATTTGAAGATCATAATTATCATTTTGCAGAGCAAGTGACCTAATGCTACATTTCTCCAAATCTGTTCCCATGAAGAAACAAACTCATCTACATCTAAGATGGCCTGAGGTTAAGTACATTATTAGCACATGTTCATTTTGAGTAAACCATTCATTTAACGACCTGCTGCCACTCACACATGTTGAAATCTGACTCAGCAAGTCAGATAATCCTCAAATCCCATCTATCAGATCTGATTATATAATGTCTTGTGAACTAACATTCAAGCATGCCTAGACTAGTTCTTGATTTCAGCCTGCAGGATATATTATGCATTCAGTACTCTCATATAAGCCTCAACTTAATATACGCACATTAAAAAAGCACTCACAGCTGTACTGTCGACTTGTGCTGGTACCTTTATAGGCCGCCTACACTGCTGTTATCCAGCTGTGTTTGTGAGTTTAGACACAGAAGTGCTTGGTCAGGAAAAGCCGCAGCAGAACTCTGACCTACTTGGACACAGAAGCATCAGAAAGAGACAAAAACATGAGAAAAGCTGCTGAGAGCCGCACATCTGCAGTTCAGCCAAGAGCTAAACATCACAGCAGATTATTCACAACATTCACACACGACGAGCTCCTGAACGTCTGCACACATCAACAGGACTGTAAGTGCCGCCGTGTGAACCGAGGCTATAATCAAACACACACTTCTAAACAGCACTGGCAGCACTTTTAAGGGAATCGGTTCGTTCAAAAAGAAATTACTCATTTTGTAGTGCTGCCATGTTTGCCATGTTTTAGGCCTTTGATATACAGACTGAAACAAAGACTTTAATGTTAAAACTGCAATTTCCTAGAAAGAATGAGAGATTTCAGCAGAAATTCTGATGTTTTATGCAATTTTCAAAACAGGAACTGCAAATAACAGAGAAACTCACCCTAGCAACAGACACTTTTGTAAACATAGTACAGTGTTATATGACAGTCTGCGTCTGGCCTTGCACACCTGTCTCTGTGTGTGTGTGTGTGTGTGTGTGTGTGTGTGTGTGTGTGTGTGTGTGTGTGTGTGTGTGTGTGTGTGTGTGTGTAATTACAGACTGCAGTTAAAACCAGGTGACACACACACACCTGTGACTGATCAGTACTGCTGTGACCTCTGAGTCAGGGGTTCAAACGGAGGTTAATCTATCTGTAGGTTATCTATCTATCTATCTATCTATCTATCTATCTATCTATCTATCTATTACGGGTGTGCAAAGCAGCCGGTATTTGTGTCTGTATTTGTATTTGTTGAGGAGGGAAAAGTATTTGCATTTGTATTCAGGTAAAATTCAAAATAGGTGTAAAAATTCTTTTTTTTTTCTTTTTTTTTTTTTTGTGCGTTACACTTATAATTTACGTTATAGCGTAAGAAAAAGAAATGAACATAACAGCCATTACCTCATCCATGGTTAAACCAACAACTAATAAAATACCATTGTGAACATTATGAACCCCACCACCACCCGTCCTTGTTGGACGACGCTGAACAGACAGAATAATAACAAATAATACTTAAAAGAACTGTTCTTCTTCTGAATGAACTTCTTTCCCGTGGCGTCTGCCGTTGCTAAGCAACCATGACCTGATCTCTCAATGAAGACTCGGAAGCTTCAGCAAAGCATAAATGGATTTCCAGCATTAAAAATCGCTCGCAGTAGCTCTGCTTTTAAATTTATTTTAAAATGGTTATTCCTGTACAGATATGATAAGCTGTTCCTCCAACTTGGCTGTTTTTCAATGTTATTAAGGGAAAGGGTGAAGCTGATTGGTTGGTTCTTGTCACATGACCTGCGCTGCGCTTGTGGCATTCTGAAAAGTTGAGATGTATTTATCTGGATGCGGCGCGGACTCGCCTGGAAAAAACAAGCGTGTAGCACCGTGTCCGCGTCGCTTCCATTATGAGCGCGCATACCGCGAGTCTACATTTGAAATAACGAACTTGAGCGCGCATGTGAACGGCCCCTAATGGAATAATCTCCCGATCAAACTCTGCTTCCCAAAAGCTATAAACTGCCTCCAGAACCCAGTTAAGGTACACAGTGTAAGGTAAATAGTGATGCAGTGAAGTCTTTTTTCACCCAGCCGAGTCTTCTCTGTTGCTGTGTGTAGCAGCCTGTGTCAGTCACCTCTTTTAACCCCACCCCCTGACTCCTGAATGTCACTCACTCACACGGGCATGCACTAACTGCAGTCTCATGAGGAAACGCAGCTTTTTGATATAAATTTTTTCTTGTTCCCGATTACAAATATTTCTTAAAGTATTTGTTCGAAATAAGTATTCGTAAAAAACACGCTATTTG
>NC_133361.1:17356509-17364801 GCF_049309525.1 Garra rufa
TGGCATCTAAAAGATTGAAACCCCTTTCAAGTGATCAGCACACACACAAACACACAAAACACACAAAACACAACACCATTCTTCACAGTTAACGGCCCCCGACCGCTGAGGCCCCGGACCCCCGCAGCGGAAGAGAGACGACGGTCCCGCACACAAACGCTCGTCCAGCGCGTGACCCCGGCGCCTGTCAAAAGAGCTTTTCTGCCTGTGAAGGAGCGAGAGGGAAAAAAAAGGAAAACATTCGGTTTCCCGTAAGGCGGGAAGGGAGGAGGGGGGTTTTGGGAAGCTTGGTGAGTCATCAGTTTTTCTGTTTCAAAGCTTCTCTCTCTCTCTCTCTCTCTCTCTCTCTCTTTCTCTGCCTCGTCATGTTCACAATCCAACCCCAATCACTTTCTCACCGCTTCAGTGACTTTCAAACACACATGTTGTTTTTAATCTGTGTGTGTTTGTAGGTCTGCACCTGCTCTGATCTTGTTACTCTAGTAAAGCACTCCACTCACAGACACACAGTTGTTAGCGCTATTAGTGCTTCTATATTTAGACGTTTCATAATCTGGGCTCTATCTGATGGAATATGAACATGTCAGGACAGAGAGACAGTCTAAACAAGTACAGTACATCAATGCTGGACCAGAACACCGCAAACACTAAATGATCTATTCCTTTGTCTTCTGAAACAATAAAATAAGAACATTTTGCAAATCGTTTTCCTGTGCAAAAGTTTTCACCCCCAGGTCTTCCTGCATCACATTTCAAATTAATAAATAATGAAAAAGTAAGATTAAGCTAGGTGATTCAATTTGAAAGACATATAAATACATTTAAGAATTTAAAAAATACATGAAAAATAGAAACAAGCTATCTTACTAAACAATAAAAGGTGAATTAAAAATAAAATAAAATAAATAATAAAAATAAGATAAACTACTTATCTAACTAAACGTGATTAAAATATATAGATCAAGTTTGATTTAGTAAATTTAAGTAAATAAAACTATAAAACTAATAAAAAATATAAAAAATAATTAATAAAAATATGAATTAAATAGAAATAAAAAGAAAAATAAATTAAACTTGAGTGAAGAATAAATAAAACATTAAATTAAAAACGACTGTAAAAATACAAACAAGTTATCTAACTAAATCTGATTAAAATAAATTAAATTTTAAATTAAAACTTAATTAGTAAATTAAGTTTTAATTAAGTAAATTAGTAAATAAATAAACAATGAATTGATATAAATAAAATATGATTGAACTACCTAACTAAATGTGATTAAAATAAATAAATAAACAAACAAGCCTGATTAAAAAGAAACAAAAAAAAAATAAATATATCAATAAATAACAATTATTAAATTTCTATGATTTAATGTATTGAAACATATTACATAAATAAATTAATAAATGAATACATAAATACATAAATGTTTTGTTTTATAATGTTTTATAAGATTTGTGATATATGATCAAGTTCGGTTTTAATAAATAAATAATATTTGAATGACAAGTAAATAAATAAAATAAAACATAACTAAAATTAATCAAATATATGTTTTGCAATATACTTTTGTTTAACATTTGTGCATTTGGCACTAGTCTTTATCTAAAATAACTGGATTTGATTTTAAAAAATGATTTAAATAAATACAATTAATTAAAAAGGAAATAAAAAATAAGTAAATAATACATTTTTTAACTTAATTTGAATAAAAAAGAATGCTTAAAAAATTAAATAAGATAAAGAGTATACTAATTAAATAATTAAATTTAAATTTATTTAAATAAACCTTCATTCAACTATTTTTAATTCAAAGTAAATAAATTAAATTATTAAATTAAATTATGAAATAAAACCTATTAAAAGTTATCTAAATTAACTTCACACCATCTAAAAATGTTGCTAATGTATGTTTTCACAAACCCAGAATTAATTTAGAAATAGAGATTAATTTCAATAGAGATTCCCTGTCATGTCATTAAAAGGTAATAAAATGCTCTGCTAGGCATCTGTTGACTAATGAGAATCACAAACAAACAGGTGTAGCTGTGTCTCAAGAAACTAAATTTGCTGTATTTCTACTTGATTTCAATCTGACACGCTTCTTTCCACACGCTCACATTGAACGTTCTGCATTCCTGTCCTTCAAACGCTCCGTCAGAGATTTCTTTCATGCGTAGGCGCTCTGCACGTCTTATCTTTGTTGCTGTTGTTTTATTCTCCGCGTCCTCGCAGATGGCTGTGGGAACAGACCCTCTTAAAAATGCATTTACCGAAAACGAAAAGCCACACGGCCGAGAACGGGAGCCGCTTTCTATCTGGAGCCGGTCCTATTTCTGGAGCTCACGTCTGCTCAAACCATCAAAGGCTCATTATTTCTCTCTTTTATGGCATATTTGCGGCTGGTGTTGTTGTTGTGTAACAAATTCGGTCAGAGCGCAAACCGCACACCCCACAAGCGCCAATTAGAGAGCTGCTTATCACATGCGCTTTATGAGGTCAGAGCCCACACGCGACCCACCCGCCACTCGGACTGAAGCGGCGTTGTGCTCGGGTCAACGTGGGTCACAGACACACTGGACACCCGTAAACATGAATGTCGTGATTCATCCTGATCATGTGCTGAACGCTACTGCTGCTCAAAGAGCTGAGCTGGGGGATTTGTGAGCCATCAGTGCAAACTCAACTGGATTTGAATTGAGAACAGAATGCAGATCTGCTGTTTAAAATCATACGTAAAAAGGAGAGTTAAAAGAAATTGAAATGAAATTTAAATATTGAGCTCAATTGACTGTTATTATTAACAAGAGAAGTTTGAAAAGTTTGAAAAGTTTAAAAATGAATGAATGAATGAATGAATGAATGAATGGATGAATGGATGAATGAATGAATAGGTGATGGGCAAAGGAATGAATGGACCATTGGATGGATGGATTGATGGATGATAGATGATAGACAGATGAAAGGATGGATGGATGGATGATGGATGAATGGACGGATGATGGACAGATGGATACATGGATGGATGGATGGATGAATGGATGAATGGACAAATGGATAACTGGATGGATGATGGACGGACAGATGAGTAATGGATGGATGGACAAAATGAATGGATGGACAAATGGATAAATGGATGGATGATGGATGGACAGATGAATAATGATGGATGGACAAATGAATGGGTGGATGACAGACAAATGGATGGATGATGGACAGATGGACAAATGGATGAATGATGGATGGATGGATGGATGGATGATAGATGATAGACAGAAGAAAGGATGGATGGATGGATGATGGATGAATGGACAAATGAATGGATGGATGGATGATGGATGAATGGACAAATGAATGGATGGATGGATGGATGATGGATGGATGGATGGACAGATGGATAATGGATGGATGGACAAAATGAATGGATGGACAAATGGATGGATGATGGATGGATGGATGAATAATGGATGGATGATAGACAAATGGATGGATGATGGACAGATGGACAAATGGATGAATGATGGATTGATGGATGGATGATGAAAGTTGACAAATGGATGGATGATGGATAGATATACAGATAGACAAATGATGGATGGATGGATGGATGGATTGATGGATGGATGATGAAGGATGGACAAATGTATGGATGATGGATCGCTGGATGAATAATGGATGGATGATAGACAAATGGATGGATGATGGACAGATGGACAAATGGATGAATGATGGATTGATGGATGGATGATGAAAGTTGACAAATGGATGGATGATGGACAGATATACAGATAGACAAATGATGGATGGATGGATGGATGGATGGATGGCTGGATGGATGGATGGATGGATGGCTGAATGGATGGATGGATGGATGGATGGATTGATGGATGAACAAGTGGACAAGTAAATGGATGGATGATGGAAAAATGGACAGATGGACGGATGGATAGGTGGAAAGGTGGGCAAATGGACAAATGAATGAATGGATGGATGGTCAGGTGGACAGATGAATGGATGGACAAATGAATGGATGGATGATTAATGAATGAATGGATGGTCAAATGGACAAATGAATGGATGCATTGATGGATAATGGACAGATGACAGATGGATGGATGTATGGATGGATGGATGATGGATGGATGGATGGATGGATGGATGGATGGATGGATGGATGGATAGGTGGATAGGTGGACAGATGAACAAATGAATGGATGGAAGGTCAGATGGACTAATGAAAGGATGGATGGATGATGGACAGATGGACAAATGAATGGATGGATGATGGATGAATAAATGGATGATGGAGCGATGGTTGATGGACAGACAAATAAATGGATGATTAAGGGATGGATGATGATGATTGACCAATGGTCAAATAAAGGGATGGGTGGATTGATTAACAAATGGACAAATGGCTGGATGGATAGTCAGATGGACAGATGAGTGAACGGCTGGATGGATAGGTGGACAGATAATTGGATGGATGGTCAAATATTCAAATTGAAAGGAGGGATGGATGTATTGGTGAACAAATGGACAAAATGGATGGATGGATTGATGGACAAATGGATGGATAGGTGATTAATGGATGAATGGACAGATGGACAGATGGATGAATTAATTAATGCATAAATTAATGAATGAATGGATGGATAATGGACAGATGGACACATGAATGGATGGATGATGGATAATAAACAGATGGACAAATAGATGGAGGGTGATTAACGGCTGGATGGATGGACAAAAAAACAAATGGATGGATGAATTGATGGATGACCGACAGATGGACAAATGAATGGCTGAATGGATTGTGGATGATGGACAGATGGACAAACAGATTGATGGATGGAGGATGACTTATGGATGGATGATGTAAGATGGATTCATATGTGGGTGGATCAATGATGGTTAGATGGACGGATATAGATAGATAGATAAATAGATAGATAGATAGATAGACAGACAGACAGACAGACAGACAGACAGACAGACAGACAGACAGACAGACAGACAGACAGACAGACAGACAGACAGACAGACAGACAGACAGACAGATAGATAGATAGATAGATAGATAGATAGATAGATAGATAAGGTTTGAAGATAGATAGATAGATAGATAGATAGATAGATAGATAGATAGATAGATAGATAGATAGATAGATAGATAGATAGATAGATAGATAGATAGATACAATTGAATGCAATTAAAATTTACACTCATGAACTGAAAGGGATACTTCTTCAATTCTTTTTGACAGCTACTTACTACTGAAACTTAAAAACACAAAACAAGATGAAATGCTCTGTTGATCAGCACTTTCAAGGCTCAATGAAACAAAAAAACAAACTTTAAACACTCGTCAGTTTATGTTGCAAGCGAGCGGCATCGACACAAACCCGTCCAGCTATTGGCTGTCAGTCAGACGCGAGCGCTTATTCCTCTGTTGTGCCCGTAATCATCTAAACACCATCTCCCAATTCAAACCACAACACATCCTGAGCTAATGACGGAAACCAGGCTGCTTTATAGCCATTCCAGTAAAATAAATTCAAAAGCAGCCAAAAGCACAGCACACATTACAGTAATCTGTTCCGTTAACTGCAGGAGGAACAGCGCCACAGTTATTTATTGAAAAACTAAATGTGCAGCTGCAACCGACACACACACACTCAAACGCACAAAAATACACACACACAACATCCTCTGGTGTGGTGAGGTTTTCCTACAGTGCGCCTGAGTGAGTCACGGACGAGTGTGCCTTACATTTCCACTCCCTGAGCGAGATGTTCTTCATTACAGGCGCGCTGCAGCTGCTCTATACAATCAGAGATCTGCTCAAATGGAATATCTTTGTGTGTAATTGACTTCAGATTTCTATTGATCCACATGGGGGAGAAGAAAACTAACACACACACAAGTCCATTTCCCAGAATGTTCCAGTTTTGCTGAATCTCAGCTGTCTGAAAACCAATGTTCATCTGTTTTCACTTTTCCATTATGACCCTTTTCTTTACTTTCTCTTTTGTTTTTACTCCAGATAATTGAGGGACACTAAATCCTTTACCTGAGAAGGACACCAGTCACAGTTCTAAACATACCTCTGAAAGCTGATTGGTTGATGGGACTGTTGACTTGGGAGCATGTAGAGCAATGTCATATGTTTTTTGTGTCCTAATATTGTGTTGGAGTCCCTCACAAACAGGTTTAAATGCATCTAAGGTCAGAAAACATTTAAATTTTCTTAGAATATACATTTATACATAGAAATATTTGTCAATAATATGGACCGTTCGTTCAAACCAGCTTTTAGCATAATGTCTATAAACCCCTCCCTTCCATAAGCCTTCTCTGCTCTGATTGGTCAGCTGGCCAAGCCTGTTGTGATTGGCACAGAGAGGAGTACTTGAACAAGTTAGCGAGCACTAACATCTGTGTTGCCAAGTCAGCGGTTATCTCTGATGTCCTCGGAATGTGATTTTTAAGCGTGACTGGGCTAGTTTAATTAGCAATTGGGCAGGTTTTATTGTGAAAACCTGGCAACCCTGAGCACCTTTACATCGATGAATGGATGGACAAATGGATGGATGGATGGATGGATGGATAATTAATGGATGAATGACTGGACAAATGTGACCCTGGACCACAAAACCAGTCTTAAGTCGCTGGGGTATATTTGTAGCAACAGCCAAAAATACATTGTATGGGTCAAAATTATCGATTTTTCTTTTATGCCAAAAATCATTAGGAAATTAAGTAAAGATCATGTTCCATGAAGATTTTTTGTAAAATTCCTACTGTAAACCTATCAAAATGTAATTTTTGATTAGTAATATGCATTGTTAAGAACTCAATTTGGACAACTTTAAAGGTGATTTTCTCAGGCCAAGATACATCTATTTGAAAACCAGAAATCTGAGGGTGCAATAAAATCAAAATACTGAGAAAATCACCTTTAAAGTTGTCCAAATTGAGTTCTTAACAATGCATATTACTAATCAAAAATTACATTTTGATAGGTTTACAGTAGGAATTTTACAAAAATCTTCATGAATCTTCAAGATTCTTGGCCAAATATTGTCCTATCCTAACAAACCATACATCAATAGAACGCTTATTTATTGAGCTTTCATATGATGTATATATCTCAGTTTTGTAAAATTTAACCTTATGACTGGTTTTGTGGTCCAGGGTCACAAATGGCTGGATGGATTGATGGATGGATGATTCATGGATGAATGGACAAATGAATTGATGCATTGATGGATGATGCACTCTAAAAAATGCTGGGTTAAAAACAACCCAGCGCTGGGTGAAATATGGACAAACCCAGCGATTGGGTTGTTCTGACCCAGAAGTTGGGTTAATGTTTAACCCATCCTTCTGGGTAGTTTTATTTAACTCAAATATTGCTTAAAAATTACTATATTCCTTGCTTAAAATATGCCCAAATAGCTTGGAAAGTAACATTTATTAATCATTTAAAAATGAACATTATTAATTATTTTTATTGATAAGTTGAATAAATAATAATAAAAAAAAATGTAATTGCTTAATAAATAATAAATAATAATAAATAAATTTCACCTTTTGATTATTGCTGATGCCTAGGTTACTTTCCAAGCTATTTGGGCATATTTTAAGCAAGAAATATAGTAATTTTAAAGTAATATTTGAGTTAAATAAAACTACCCAGAAGGATGGGTTAAACATGTAACCCAACTGCTGGGTCAGAACAACCCAATCGCTGGGTTTGTCCATATTTCACCCAGCGCTGGGTTGTTTTTAACCCAGCATTTTTTAGAGTGTGGACAGATGGATGGATGGATGGATGGATGGATGGATGGATGGATGGATGGATGGATGGATGGATGGATGGATGGATGGATGGATGGATGGATGGATGGATGGATAGGTGGATAGGTGGATAAGTGGACAGATGGACACATAAATAGATGGATGGTCACACTGCAAAAAATGCTTTTCTTACTTAGACTTTTGGCCTTGTTTCCAGCTATAATATCTAAAAATTCTTAAATCAAGAAGGATTTTCTGGATGAGTAAAAATTATTTTCATGTTTTCAGTAAAAACAAGTCCAAATGAAATGCGTTTTTGCTTGAAACAAGCAAAATAATCTGCCAGTGGGGTATTTCTGTTTGAAATAATATTATTTTTCTTACCCCATTGGCAGATTATTTAGCTTGTTTTATTAGGTGCTACCAGTCAAATAATAAATTAATGCAATTAATATGTAATGCAATTTCATGATTATGTTGCAATATA
>NC_133361.1:17365301-17411716 GCF_049309525.1 Garra rufa
GGAAACCGTAATATTCATCGCTCTAAAGCCGCCCCTCCTGACAGAGAATTAATTTTTCATTTCCAATACATTTTTTTCAGCTGTTTATGGTCAAATGATTGCAAATATCGACCCATGTTTTTATGCAGCAAACACAGTTGTAAATGTAAAAAGTTAAGGTGCCTTCTAAAAATATAAACAAGTACAGTAATATTTTAAATAAATATAATAAATTATATACTCAATTTATCCCTTTTAATGTTATAAAGGATGAAATGCCATAGTGTAACATATTTTGTTTTTGTGTGAAACTGTAATCTGAATTTTAAATCAGGCCATTTTATGGCTTAATATTCTACTTTACATTGTCCAATCCCATTACTGTTTATTTTAATTTTGCAGATCTTAAAAAGGGTTATGAATTGCTTTAAATTAAAATTTAAAAAATTCTGCAGATACACTAAATGAAATATTATAATGAACTAAAATTACTTCCTTGATATTTGTGTATTATTATTTTTTTTTTTTTTTAATTAGACTCCTATCTGATTTTCTATATTACAAAAAAAAAGTTTTTTTTTATTTGGGCTAGTTAAATAATTTTCGGGCTACCAAAATCTGAAGAGTACCTGCCGAAGCGCTACCAGAAATTTTTAAATATTGCGAGCCCTGTATATATATATATATATATATATATATATATATATATATATATATATATATATATATACACACACACCTTACTTCAGCCTTTGTTTTCAAGGAGAGGTGTGCGGAAGCTTTCCAAACAGTTTGAAATTCAGGGTTTTGACTTCATATTAATCAGATCAGAAGTAACTAGTAACTAGCTACTTGAGTACTTTTTCCATCGGATACTTTTTTACTCTAACTCAAGTAACTATTAAGATTGTTACTTTTACTCTTACTTGAGTAAATATTTCCATAAGTACTTGTACTTTTAATTGAGTACAGATTTTGGGTACTCTACCCACCTCTGATCAAAGGTAACAAAAAATTATATAAATACTGTTCAGTTTCTTGCAAAAACTGATGTTTCGTGTTTTAGGACATCAATGTTTTGTCACGAGCCACAGGGTGTTATTTGGATTTGTCTGTGCATGTTTTTTTTTGTTTTTTTTTTTTTACTTTCAAAAGTTTGGTGGCCATCCACTGCCATTATGACTAACAGACTGCAAAGGTTTGAGTTAAAAATCTTCGTTTGTGTTCTACTGAAGAAACAAAGTCACCTACATCTTGGATGCCCTGGAGGTAAGCAGATAAACATCATTTTTTCAACTATCCCTTTAAATACTAATTTTACCTCATGATTTTAACGGGACTGTAGTGTCCTGCACTAAACAGCTTTATGAATCAGTTTTATTATGTTGGAGTAAAAGCCTTGTTGATTAAAAGGGCGTTGCACATTTTTTGTAGACTGACTCAAAGCTGATAGTAAGAGAAATTCAGTTAGCAGCAGCCCCTCTGCCTGCCTCAAACCCCCATACACACCGTCTGTGGCTGTTTGTGGAGCAAAACTCTCTCTTTCTCTCTCCGGAGGACAGATTGCTGAAGTGACCGCAGCAGCGATGCTCTTACATGACTCACGGATCTGAATCACACGTGCTGCGGTCGACTCACAAAGACACAGAAGCCTCGGATAAACACCGCGTTTGACAGATGGAGACACATGCCGAAACACCCGCACACACTGCGCTTGAAACGGAACGAACATCAAACCGGAGAGCCATTTATCTCCGCTATGATGATTGACGGGCGCGTTCACGCGGGAATGAGGTTGAGGCGCGAGTAAGAGGAAAGGAATTCAGTTCACAACTTAAAAAACACTTAAACACTCCCCTGGCTGTCTATCATGAAAGGAAGAATCCTAATGTGAACCTCGTTCACATTCCTAATTTATTACCAGTTTTTCCTGACACAGGATCAAACACGGTTAAATAAAGCGTTTAAATAAATTACTAATGACAGCTTTACTTTCTGTTCTTTACGTTCAACGGCAACTTATTGGAAAGCGGTATGCTCTCGGTTAAGAGTGTGTGTGTGTGTGTGTGTGTGTGTGTGTGTGTGTGTGTGTGTGTGTGTGTGTGTGTGTGTGTGTGTTTGACACAAAGAGATTCTATGTGGTCTCTCGATCAAAGAGGTCTGACCTGCTTTCACGGTGGTCCGGTAAGACAATGTATTTTAAAGTTTTATCATAGCGGTGAGTAAGAAGCAAAGGAAAACCCCACAGATTTAAATAGACACACACACACACACACACACACATCTTTCCTAATAACACACACACACACACACACACACACACACACACACACACACACACACACACAAATAGCCTACACATGGTTTGTTCCAAGATATCGTCTTGTTCTGTAAAATTCGCAATTCAGAAGTTCTAAATACACATGAATGAATCCATAATAGAATAGATCTGTTCTATTTTAGTTATTAAATTAGCAAATCAGCGTATTAGAATGATTTCTGAAGGATCATGTGACACTGAAGACTGGAGTAATGCTACTGAAAATTCAGCTTTGATCACTGGAATGAATTACATTTAACAATATATGTTTAAATAGAAAACAGTTATTTTAAATTGTAATAATATTTCGCAATATTACTGTTTTTACTCTATTTTTATTAAACAAATGCAGATTTGGTGAGCGGAAGAGACTTCTTTCAAAACATGAAACAAATTGGCCCGGCGCGGGACTGTTTTCTTAATGGAAAACTGTATTTACCTTGGCACAGTTCAATAATAACAGTTGTGTACATGGACATGACATACCATGAGCCTCAAACACCATTATTTCCTCCTTCTTATTTAAATCTGGTGTTTGCAAAAGACCACTGAAAAAGAGGCCAATCCAAAAAATAACAGAGACTATGACATTATAGTCAGGATCATTACTAGTTACACCCCCAACATACCTGTACAGAAGTTGTACAGGTAAGCTATTATGAAAAAACAAAGTGAGGACAATAGCGAAAATGGCAGATTACGGAAAATACAGCCAATCAGAGCAGAGCTCATCATTATTATTCATGAACCTTCCAAATAAGGCAATAACAGAGCATTTCATTCTAGGGACACCCGAGGGTTGTAAATGGACTTTTAAAACCATTGCTCGAGAATGTATGCCCTTATCTAAGCCATATATGTAGATATGGCAACTTTAAAGGGTTAGTTCACCCAAAAATGAAAATTAGCCCATTATTTACTCACCCTCAAGGCATCCTAGGTGTATATGACTTTCTTCTTTCAGATGAATCCAATCAGTTATATTAAAAATGTGTCCTGGCACTTCCAAGCTTTACACTGGCATACAGTAGGTGGGTGTTTCACTTCATGAGTGCAAAACAAGTCCAATAAAGTGAATCCATCCATAAAAAAAGCTCCACACAACTCCAGGGGGTAAATAGAGGCCTCCTGTATTGAATTGATGCATTTTTGTAAGAAAAATATCCATATTTGAAATGTAGCAATCACTTTTCTGTAGCTTGCACTAACTGTTGTACACGGAGATGACGTAGGACCAGGGTGACCAGTTTTTTTATGGTGGAATAAGGGACGGGTGGGCAATATGACCACAATATGAGAAATTTTATTTCATGATGCCTAGTATATTTATATACATTTATATGATCCAGCAAAATCACTGTTAGAAGTAACAAATTAGAAGTAAAAAATGAGAATTTGTAAAGAAAAATGTCTGAGGATTTCGATATAAGCCAAGAGGAGACTGGTTTTCCTTTGCTAAAGTAAGGAACCTTTGCTTCTGTAAACAAATGTATGAATGAAGGGCAGAAGGGCATGCACATATGACAGTTAGCACAAGATAGAAAAAAGTGATTATTAAGTTTTAAATATATATATTTTTCTTACAAAAATGCATTGAATTCACTACAGGAATCCTTTATTCAGAATCAAAATCAGAATCAGAAAGCTTTATTGCCAGGTATGTTTACACATACTAGGAATTTGTGTGACAGTGACAAGACGACACAGATTATAAAAAGAACAATATACAAGTATACAAGACAGACAATGTGCAAAAATAGCAAAGACACAATATACAAAATATTCAATTTACTATGTAAATGTATATTACGTGCAAAATTTGAATTTAAGTAAGTATGTGCATTAAATAAATGAATAATGAATAAAGAGTGTGTAATATTGTTGTATGTTCCACGATCAAGAGTGCATGAGATGGATTGCCTGAGGAAAGAAACTGTTTCTGTGTTTGGTCGTTCTGGTGCTCAGTGCTCTGTGTGTGCTGGATGCGAGGGGTCCAGAGTGATTTTGCCAGCCCTTTTCCATACTCTGGATAAGTACAGATCCCCCCCCCCCCCCCCAGCCCCCGCCATTATAAAGTTTGGACAATGTCTTTATGTGTAATGCACTTTTTTGATTATTAATTCAGTAATTATTATTACTGAAGGATAGCTACATTACAAACTGCAAAAAATATATTTTTCGAAAAAAACAATTTGATCTGCTATGATTTAACATTAAAATAATATGATAAGACACACCAATTTGCAATGTCAAGCTGTTTTGTACAGCTAAAAAATAGCTGGATGCGAATGAGACCGGAAGCCAGACCCATAAAATATACATATGGCCACGCCCACTCCTACAAGAAGAAAAAGGTGATTTTCAAGTTTTAAATATGAATATTTTACTTAGAAAAATGTATCGATTCACTACAGGAATCCTTTATTCACCCCCCAGAGCACTTTTTATTATAAATGGATGCGCTTTATTGGACTTGTTTTGGACTGATGAACAGAAACATCCGTCCACTGTCATTATAAAGCTTGGACAATATCTTTATGTGTAATGCACTTTTTGATTATTAATGTTGCAGACTATTTACATTGAAGGATAGCTACATTTCAAACTGCAATTTTTTTTCGAAAACCCATTTGATCCGCCATTTAAGATTTAACATTAAAATAATATGATAAGACACACCAATTTGCAATATCAAGCTGTTTTGTACAGCTAAAAAAATGGCTGGACCCATACAATTTACAAATGGCCATGCCCACACTTACAAGAAGAAAAAGGTGATTGTTAAGTTTTAAATATAGTTATTTTTCTTACAAAAACGCATTGATTCACTACAGGAGGCATTTATTCAACCCCGTAGCACTTTTTATTATGAATGGATGTGCTTTATTGGACTTGTTTTGTTGAACAGAACAAACATCCAGCCACTTTCATTATAAAGCTTGGAGGAGCCAGAACAATTTTTAATATGTGACCCTGGACCACAAAACCAGTCTTAAGTCGCTGGGGTATATTTGTAGCAATAGCCAAAAATACATTGTATGGGTCAAAATTATTGATTTTTCTTTTATGCCAAAAATCATTTAGAAATTAAGTAAAGATCATGTTCCATGAAGATTTTTTGTAAAATTCCTACTATAAATATATCAAAATGTAATTTTTGATTAGTAATATGCATTGTTAAGAATTTAATTTGGAGAACTTTAAAGGTGATTTTCTCAGTATTTTGATTTTTTTGCAACCTCAGATTTCAGATTTTCAAATAGATGTATCTCGGCCAAATATTGTCCTATTATAACAAAGCTTGAGCTTTCATATTATGTATACATCTCAGTTTTGTCAAATTTAACCTTATGACTGGTTTTGTGGTCCAGGGTCACATATAACTCTGATTGGATTTGACTGAAAGTCATATACATCTACGATGCCTTGAGATTGAGTAAATCATGGGCTAGTTTTCATTTTCGGGTGAACTTCTTAACTCTGTTTTCAAAAAGCAATTCAAAAGTGAAAAATGCCAGATTACCTTAACCTGACTGGTGAAAATGAACTTACAAGAAATCTATAACTGGGTCAAAATGTATTCATTTACAACCGTTCCGTCCATCAGAGGTGGAAAGATGGTGCTGTTCAATCCTTCGGCCAGCTCAACATGAGTAAACACACAATATGACATCTACTTCCCTTAACTGCCTCCTGTGTGGAAACTTAAGAGTGTGTGTGTGTGTTTATGTGGTATGTTTTTCCATCTTCTCCTCCATATGAATCTTTAAGATGTTTCTTCTGATGATAATTGGCCAATCGGGAGGCCCAGAGGAGTGATGTAATTTCCTGTGGTTTGGGAGGAGGATTGAGCAACGGCGAGCTTCATTGACGTACGATTTTTGAACTGTGTGACAGCCGTTTCTCAAAAACTGGAGTGTGTGTACGTGTCTGCTTGGGTGTATGCGTGTGTGTACTTGTGGAGGGGTGTAGTTCCTAATTCCACTTTTACCTACCGAAATGTTTCCATGTTGTCTCTCAGAAATGTTCCATTGCTCCAGTCCACTATGAATAACTCATTGTTTCTGCAAATGTCATGAATGGACCAATATCTGATAGATAGATAGAGAAACAGACAGAAAGATAGACAGATCGATCTATAAAAGTCTAGTTGCCGGGGTTTGGATTATGTTGTCACACCTTGCGTCATTCCATCTATTCGCAGCTACAGACGCAGGTACTCACACACACGGCCTTTTTCCCTCGCTGTCAGAATTTAATTAGATCTCTCCAGCTCGGCTTCATTCCCTCGATCTATTTTTTCCTTCATTTGTTCTCCTTTCTTACCTCACAATCTCTCCCACGCTCCGCAGCCTGTTTCCCTGGCAACAGCTGCTTCCTGTTTGTCCGTCTGGTCTGTCTTTCCAGGAGACCGGGCTGCTAATATAGACACACTGATGGGGAGAAAGAGAGAGCCATAAGACAGAAAAATCACAAATTAGATCTCAGTTGTTTCTCTCAGACAAAAATCTAGAGATCTGACACATTTCTCATTCAGAGTTGTGTTCCACAATTTTAATTTATGACTCTAAACTCTTACTGAATGTAAATGTTCATGTGGTTTGTTGACGTGACATTGCATTTTCACTGTCCCACGAGATGAAAATTAATATAAGTAATGTCATTATTTAAAGCAGGCTGGTTTTAGAGGGGTTTTGGCCACTTCCTTAGCTGGTCTGGCTGAAAAACCAGCTACTTCCAGCTAAAACCAGCCAACCAGCTTAGGCTGCTTTTAGCTGGTTATTCAGCCTGGTCTTGGCTTTTCAGCAGGCTGGTTTTAGAGGGGTTTTGGCCACTTCCTTAGCTGGTCTGGCTGAAAAACCAGCTGGAACAAGCAGCTAAAACCAGCCTTATCAACCTAGCCAGGCTGGGAGACCAGCTAAAACCAGCTACTTCCAGCTAAAACCAGCCTTGCCAGCCTAGCCAGGCTGGGAGACCAGCTAAAACCAGCCAACCATCTTAGGCTGGTTTTAGTTGGTCATTCAGCCTGGTCTTGGCTGGTCAGCAGGCTGGTTTTAGAGGGGTTTTGGCCACTTCCTTAGCTGGTCTGGCTGAAAAACCAACTGGAACAAGCAGCTAAAACCAGCCTTACCAGCCTAGCCAGGCTGGGAGACCAGCTAAAACCAGCTACTTCCAGCTTAAGCCAGCTAAAACCAGCCAGCCATCTTAGGCTGGTTTTAGTTGGTCATCCAGCCTGGTCTTGGCTGGTCAGCAGGCTGGTTTTAGAGGGGTTTTGGCCACTTCCTTAGCTGGTCTGGCTGAAAAACCAGCTGGAACAAGCAGCTAAAACCAGCCTGACGAGCCTAGCCAGGCTGGGAGACCAGCTAAAACCAGCTACGTCCAGCTTAAGCCAGCTAAAACCAGCCAGCCATCTTAGGCTGGTTTTAGTTGGTCATCCAGCCTGGTCTTGGCTGGTCAGCAGGCTGGTTTTAGAGGGGGTTTGGCCACTTCCTTAGCTGGTCTGGCTGAAAAACCAGCTGGAACAAGCAGCTAAAACCAGCCTTATCAACCTAGCCAGGCTGGGAGACCAGCTAAAACCAGCTACTTCCAGCTAAAACCAGCCTTGCCAGCCTAGCCAGGCTGGGAGACCAGCTAAAACCAGCCAACCATCTTAGGCTGGTTTTAGTTGGTCATTCAGCCTGGTCTTGGCTGGTCAGCAGGCTGGTTTTAGAGGGGTTTTGGCCACTTCCTTAGCTGGTCTGGCTGAAAAACCAACTGGAACAAGCAGCTAAAACCAGCCTTACCAGCCTAGCCAGGCTGGGAGACCAGCTAAAACCAGCTACTTCCAGCTTAAGCCAGCTAAAACCAGCCAGCCATCTTAGGCTGGTTTTAGTTGGTCATCCAGCCTGGTCTTGGCTGGTCAGCAGGCTGGTTTTAGAGGGGTTTTGGCCACTTCCTTAGCTGGTCTGGCTGAAAAACCAGCTGGAACAAGCAGCTAAAACCAGCCTGACGAGCCTAGCCAGGCTGGGAGACCAGCTAAAACCAGCTACGTCCAGCTTAAGCCAGCTAAAACCAGCCAGCCATCTTAGGCTGGTTTTAGTTGGTCATCCAGCCTGGTCTTGGCTGGTCAGCAGGCTGGTTTTAGAGGGGGTTTGGCCACTTCCTTAGCTGGTCTGGCTGAAAAACCAGCTGGAACACCAGCTAAAACCAGCCTGGCTAGCCTAGCCAGGCTGGGAGACCAGCTAAAACCAGCTACTTCCAGCTAAAACCAGCCAACCAACTTAGGCTGCTTTTAGCTGCATTCAGCCTGGTCTTGGCTTTTCAGCAGGCTGGTTTTAGAGGGGTTTTGGCCACTTCCTTAGCTTGTCTGGCTAAAAAACCAGCTGGAACACCAGCTAAAACCAGCCTTACCAGCCTAGCCAGGCTGGGAGACCAGCTAAAACCAGCTACTTCCAGCTAAAACCAGCCAACCAGCT
This sequence comes from Garra rufa, assembly GCF_049309525.1. Classification (NCBI taxonomy): domain Eukaryota; kingdom Metazoa; phylum Chordata; class Actinopteri; order Cypriniformes; family Cyprinidae; genus Garra; species Garra rufa. The sequence goes on from NC_133361.1 coordinate 17,374,056, forward strand.
TAGGCTGCTTTTAGCTGGTTATTCAGCCTGGTCTTGGCTTTTCAGCAGGCTGGTTTTAGAGGGGTTTTGGCCACTTCCTTAGCTGGTCTGGCTGAAAAACCAGCTGGAACAAGCAGCTAAAACCAGCCTTATCAACCTAGCCAGGCTGGGAGACCAGCTAAAACCAGCTACTTCCAGCTAAAACCAGCCTTGCCAGCCTAGCCAGGCTGGGAGACCAGCTAAAACCAGCCAACCATCTTAGGCTGGTTTTAGTTGGTCATTCAGCCTGGTCTTGGCTGGTCAGCAGGCTGGTTTTAGAGGGGTTTTGGCCACTTCCTTAGCTGGTCTGGCTGAAAAACCAACTGGAACAAGCAGCTAAAACCAGCCTTACCAGCCTAGCCAGGCTGGGAGACCAGCTAAAACCAGCTACTTCCAGCTTAAGCCAGCTAAAACCAGCCAGCCATCTTAGGCTGGTTTTAGTTGGTCATCCAGCCTGGTCTTGGCTGGTCAGCAGGCTGGTTTTAGAGGGGTTTTGGCCACTTCCTTAGCTGGTCTGGCTGAAAAACCAGCTGGAACAAGCAGCTAAAACCAGCCTGACGAGCCTAGCCAGGCTGGGAGACCAGCTAAAACCAGCTACGTCCAGCTTAAGCCAGCTAAAACCAGCCAGCCATCTTAGGCTGGTTTTAGTTGGTCATCCAGCCTGGTCTTGGCTGGTCAGCAGGCTGGTTTTAGAGGGGGTTTGGCCACTTCCTTAGCTGGTCTGGCTGAAAAACCAGCTGGAACACCAGCTAAAACCAGCCTGACTAGCCTAGCCAGGCTGGGAGACCAGCTAAAACCAGCTACTTCCAGCTAAAACCAGCCAACCAACTTAGGCTGCTTTTAGCTGCATTCAGCCTGGTCTTGGCTTTTCAGCAGGCTGGTTTTAGAGGGGTTTTGGCCACTTCCTTAGCTTGTCTGGCTAAAAAACCAGCTGGAACACCAGCTAAAACCAGCCTTACCAGCCTAGCCAGGCTGGGAGACCAGCTAAAACCAGCTACTTCCAGCTAAAACCAGCCAACCAGCTTAGGCTGCTTTTAGCTGGTTATTCAGCCTGGTCTTGGCTTTTCAGCAGGCTGGTTTTAGAGGGGTTTTGGCCACTTCCTTAGCTGGTCTGGCTGAAAAAACAGCTGGAACAAGCAGCTAAAACCAGCCTTACCAGCCTAGCCAGGCTGGGAGACCAGCTAAAACCAGCCAACCAGCTTAGGCTGGTTTTAGTTGGTCATCCAGCCTGGTCTTGGCTGGTCAGCAGGCTGGTTTTAGAGGGGTTTTGGCTACTTCCTTAGCTGGTCTGGCTGAAAAACCAGCTGGACCAACCAGCTAAAACCAGCCTTACCAGGCTGGGAGACCAGCTACTTCCATGTTAAACCAGTTAAGACCAGCCAACCAGCCTAGGCTTTTTTTTTTCAGCAGGGTGTTCAAAGCAGTTATTTTAAGTTAAACGCTAAGTGTTCTCCTCCTTTTCAAATTTGGCATTGAAGGGGTGAATACAACATATTTGCCCACCGGCAATTATACTTGCCACACATTCAAATAAAATTTTCAAGAAAAAAATAAAAATAAATAAAACCTGGGGGAAATATGTGCAGATCATGTTCACATATAACACTAATAATGTGACTATATGCATGAAATTATTAAGAAAAAATTGGGCACAAATGGGTTAAAAATTAAGCTAAATATCAAAACTGTCTTTTGGTGTGACTGTCTCAAGCATGGTTCAATAAATTACAACTTTTATAAATTAAAAAGAAAAGCATAAAAATGATAAATACTTCCGGCATAATTGTACAAGTGTAGTAAATGGCGATATTTTTTTTTCATCTATATATTTCTGAAAGCATAGGAACTTGATACACTTAGTCTCTGAAAACCATGTCCTCTGGTGTGACACCATATCCTGATTTTAAATCGGCCAATTCCAGAAAAATCTTTAATTAGCTGAAGGATCATGGTACTGAAGCCCATGATGTGCACATGGTAAATTTCATGATTTCTCAAATATTTTTTCGGAACCACTACGAAAGTGTTACATTTTGTTGTCCTTTTTTGACACCACAAAATTATATTTTTTTTAATAAAAGCTGTATGTTGAACTATATAATCATGGAAAATTATGCAAATGTGTCTTGATAAGCGCTAATGACAGGTTAGCTCTGAAAAGCAAGGTCAATAATTGAAATAAAAAGCTGAAATGTCCTATGGTGTGACAGAAAATGTCTTCCGGTGTGACACCTGTAGGTGTCTCTTTAACTCCTTTGTATTCTTGTTTGATCATTTCCAGTGTTCTTAACGGCAATAACTGCATTAATTAAACTATTTTCTGATGTTTTTGCAGAAAATTTGTACTGTTACAAAGTGTCATGAAAATAAGTCTAAAATGTGATACTTTATTTTTAAAACAGAAAGAATGGAGGGAGAGAAATTAGTGGAAGAGATTAAAAAAAGATTAAAAGATTAAAAGAAAATTAACAGGGATTCACCAGAAGCCAATTTAGCTTTCTTTCTCCTTTGAAATGTTCAAAATTTAAATAGAAATACTTTAATACCTCCTATTTCTGTGTTTTAGTGCGACAACGTAATGTCCTATGGTGTGACACACATTAAAGAACCACAGATATGTTTTTATCTCAAAAATATGGTAAAAAACAAACAGTTGAGTAATGCAATATGGGTGATATAAATATTACTCATCTTAAAATGCTATAATTTTCAGCAATTTTAAATGGACGACAACAAAGTTTGTCTTGAAATTGTCCAACAAGTCATAGGGGAAAATTATGGTCATTATAATTTAATATTAAATAATATATGAAAATAAGTGTTTTACAATGGATATATATATCTCTCATGCTATTTGCATTGTAATTTTTGCTATGTCACACCATAGGACAAATTTATGGTACAGTTCAGTAGAAATATATTTAAAAAAATAAAAAATAAAATAAAAGAATTGATGAAGTTAGGAACCCTTTATATATATATATTTTTTTTTCAAAGATCGGCGGGTGTTTCATAAAACAAGTTTACCAAATAAGCAAGGCTCATTTCAGTTAGTCTGACTTTGTCACTTGATTTAGCTCAAAACAAGTCAGACTAACTGAAATAAGCCTGGCTTATTTGGTAAACTTATTTTATGAAACACCCCCAGACTTCACACTACATAAATACATGCATTTCTTCTTCAAAAATGGACTTAAAAAAATTCCTATGTATATGTGTGTCAGATGTAACAGAGGAGCTTGGCAACTTAGGTGTCAATCATAAGGGAAAGGCGTGGCCACTAAGTAATCTCAGCTGTCAATCATAACAGAGGGGTGTGGCCACTAGCCTCAGGTCTCAATCATATTGAAACAGTGTGGCCACCAGCCTCTGGTGACAATTATAACGGAAGGTGTGGCTACTAGCCTCAGGCATCAATCTAAGTGGTGGCGCATTGCCACTGGCTTAAGGTGTCAATCAAAACAGAAGGGTGTGGTCACCAGCCTCAGGTGTCAATCAAAACAGTGGGGCGTGGCCAGTGGCTTGAGTTGCCAATCATAATGGAGGCTACTTAGCCTTAGATTTCCTCAGCAGCGAAGCAGATCGAAATCTCATTCCTGTGAGATGTAAGCAGTGATATAAACGCTATCAGATCACATTCCAGCAACCTTCAAACACAGCGGTGGATAAAAGAGTGATGGGAGAGAAAGTTGAGTGTGTGTGTGTTTATGTGGTTGGCAGTTCAGTCTTCAAAGCAAACAAAATATGTAAGCAGATTCTTGAGAAACCACATCAAATGACACAAGCGTGTTAGCGTGTATCGTGCACGACAGTGACTGCAGGTGGACTGCGCGAGTGAGCGGGTGAGCGAGAGAGTGAGCGGGAGGCTTGTACCGACCCAGTGGGTCCAGGTGGACCGTTAAAACAAGAACACACACACAGCTTGAGTAAGTGATATTACACACGCACACGGAGGAGTAGAGCGCCGCGGGCCCGCTGTTGTTTCCTCCGTTCACTTCAGATGGACATCAAACAAACAAATGTTGTGTTTCTGGCTCACAGGGTGCAAGAGAAAACAAAGAAGAGTGCGTAGGAAAGGTAGAAATGAATTCGAATGAGATGAAATAAACATGCATACGTCCAAAATGAATGCTCAACAAGTAGCAAATGAGATTAGACACTGGTAAGTAAATAAAACAGCTGGATGGAAACATTAACACATACCGCTGGTTAGTCGTCATGGTTGGTTAGTTGCATCTACTTGCGAGAATCGAGCCTTTCCTGATGTGAGTTACAGTAAGTGAGAGATTCATACAAACCAGCTACTAAAAATACATTTGTCATGATGACTTACTGTAAATCTACTGACATTGAAAGACGCGTATTATGAATGGCACTTTGAAAATAAACATGACCTGTCTTGCATTTCTTTTTTTTTTACTTTAAAACATTTCTTTTTCTAGAACAGTCGGTGTTATTTATATAGAATTAGTTTAATTGTGCAACACACATGCAGGTCAAATTGAGGTCAAAAGTTGACAGAATCTGCAAAATGTTCATTATTTTACCAAAACAAGAGGGATCATACAAAATGCATGGTATTTTTTATTTAGTACTGACCTGAATAAGATATTTCACATAAAAAGAATGTTTACATATAGTAGAGAAAATAATAGTTATAGAATTTATTAAAATGACACTGTTCAAAAGCTTACATACACTTGATTCTTAATACTGTGTGTTTGTTTAGTGATAGTTGTTCATGAGTCCTATATTTGTCCTGAACAGTTAAATTGTCCGCTGTTCTTGAGAAAAGTCCTTCAGGTCCCACAAATTCTTTGGTTTTCCAGCATTTTTGTGTATTTGAACCCTTTCCAACAATGACGGTATGATTTTGAGATCCATCTTTTCACACTGAGGACAACTGAGGGACCCATATGCAACTATTACAGAAGGTTCAAATGCTCACTGATGCTTCAGAAGGAAACATGGTGCATTAAGATCAGGGTAACCTTAACTTATTTTGTCTTCTAGGAAACATGTAAGTACCATTGTTAGCTTCTGAAGGGCAGCATTAAATGGAAAAAAGATTATATTTAGGCAAAATAAGAACAAATTTACACATCTTCATTCTGTTCAAAAGTTTTCACCCCCGGCTCTTAATGCATGTTTTTCCATTAGGAGCATCAGTGAGTGTTTGAACCTTCTGTAATAGTTGCATATGGGTCCCTCAGTTGTCCACAGTGTGAAAAGATGGATCTCAAAATCATACAGTCATTGTTGGAAAGGGTTGAAATGCACAAAAATGCTGAAAAACCAAAGAATTTCTTGGACCTGAGAGATTTTTCTGAAGAACAGCAGGCAGTTTAACTTGTTCTTGACAACAAGTGACTCAACTATCTAACTATGAATAACTATCACTAAACAAACCAAAAAACACAGCTATGAATCAGTCATGAATCAAGGCCAGGGTCATTTTTATAAATAAGTATTATTTTCTCTTGTGGACTATATGTAAACATCTTTTACGTGAAATATCTTTTCAAGTCAGTATTAAATAAACAATACAATACATCTCGTACGATTTATCTTATTTTGGCATTGACATAGTAATTGGACTTTAAGTACAATTACTGAAACCTAATAAGCTTTTTATATAATATTTTATTTCAACTTTTTCAAGACCAGATAACAACTACAGTGGCAACACAAACATTTCTCATATTAAACTTTAAGTGAGTTTTGTGAGATTAATTTAGTAGTTTCACCAAGACACAAAAACATACTATTTTAAGTATTATTTATATAGTATTTATTTATATTATTTATTATATTTTCAATTTTCTAGCAGTTTTGTTGCATTTTTGTTTTGCATTATTAGTTCAAATGTTTCTATTTAGCTTCACTTTATATGCATTTTAATTTTAGTTTTAGTCATTTTAGTACTTAATTTTATTTTCAAGGGTTTTTTTAGTTTGTCCATCTAATATCATATTTTATTTTAGCTTGATTTCAATTATCAAAAAAAAGTTTCAAGTTTCATTTAACTCCACTGGTGATGACACATGAACTATTCCTCTCATTCAACCACCAAACTAAATGATGAGAAACTGAAATGAGTATTTTTAAGATGTGATTTAACCTGGAAACAGAGACTCAACTTACACATGTCACCCTATAAAAGGTAAACGTTTCTTATATGTCACGTGTGACGTAATGACTTGTTGGTCCCAACAAGATAAAAACAACAGCATAATTTTCATTTCATGTCAGACCCTGAGCGTGTGCATGGAAAGTCTGTTAAATCAGTTGCACTACAAAAACGGCATTATTTTGTGTTTGCGTCACTGAAACCAAAGATCTGCCATCCTAAATAAAACATCAGAGCCGACCGGGTCAAAAGCTCCAGCAAAAAATCTCCTACTCTCACCATCAGCTTCCTGTGAAGGCAAAGGTCGAGCAGCCAGGCCGCATTTGGCAGTTTCTCGGGTATGTTTCATCTGGGTGCTTTTGTGTTCCATCACGGAGGCGATTCAGGTTTGTCCCTCTGTATTGCGGTGAGATCAAACCAAGCCAAGGTGGATGTTGTTTCCGTCACTTAAGGCTTAGAAGTTTTCTGACTAACTCTCAGTGAGCTCATATGTCAATCATGGGCACTAGCGCTAGAGCGACACGTCTGCGTGCAAACCGCTTTGACGGAGACCTGAATTTCAACAGGACGTCAAAAGTGACATGCGTTCAGTCTGTCGGTTTAACCATGAAGTCTCAAAAACACACGCCTTCGAGATTCATTGAGTACAAACGTCTTCCGGAGACAGACCGTAGGCTGCGTATCGACCAATCTCACTTCCACCGCGACCACAACATCCTGCCGAAAGTCCTGTACGTCAGGAAGCTGCGTTTGTACTATCAGCGCATCAACTGAGAGTTTTTAACGCAGACTGAGGGGCTCGAACCAGCCCGAGTTTGACTCATTTGTACTCAAAGTTTTCATTTTCCAGGATTCCTGAGGGACGAGTGTCGAGACGAATGCTAATTGCCAGTTAACATCACACCACATCTTGTTCCCGTTGATATTTTTGTCGTCTTTTTGTGATTGGTAAGGCGTGAATCATTTAAATTCATTCACCCTCAGGCCTTCCAAGATGTGGATGGGTTTGTTTCTTCATCAGATTTGGAGAAATGTAGCATTACATCAATTGCTCACCAATGGATCCTCTGTAGTGAATGGGTGCCGTCAGAATAAGAGTCCAAACAGCTGATAAAAACATCACAATAATCCAAACCACTCCAGTCCATCAGTTATCGTCTTGTGAAGCCAAAAACTGTTTTGGACTTAGACTTTTTCACCGGAAGAAGCAATATTGTGGACTCTCATTCTGACGGCACCCATTCATTATAAAGGATCGATTTGTAAGCGAGTGATGTAATGCTACATTTCTCCAAATCTGATCAAGAAACAAACTCATCTACATCTTGAAAAGCCTGAGGGTGATAAGATTTGCAGCCAATTTTCATTTTTGGATGAATTCAAAATAAATCAAGTCTTTTTGTGATTAGTAAGGCATGAACCATTTAAATTTGCTGATCCCTCAGGCCTTCCAAGATATAAATGGGTTTGTCTTTCTTCATGAGATTTGGAGAAACGTAGCATTACATCCCTTTCTCACCAATGGATCCTCTGCAGCAGTGAATGGGTGCCGTCAGAATGAGAGTCCAAACAGCTGATAAAAACACTGTTGTCCTCTCACATCAAAGTCCACCAACATATGTGTTTAGAGCTGTTTTGGACTGTTTGGGCTTGTAAACAGTGTTTGATCTGTGTAGATTTCTCTCCTGATTCAGACAAGATGACTTTTTCACTGGAGGAAGCAATGTTGTGGACTCTTAATGACTCTTAAAAATGTCTTGATGTATTTGTTTCTTACAACCACACAACTTTGGCTTAACAAGATGTTAACTGATGGACTGGAGTGGTGTGGATTACTTGTGGATTAGTGTGATGTTTTTATCAGCTGTTTGGACTCTCATTCTGACGGCACCCATTCACTACAGAGGATTCATTGGTGAGCAAACGATGTAATGCTACATTTTTCCAAACCTGATGAAGAAACAAACTCATCTACATCTTGGAAAGCCTTAGGGTGATAAGATTTGCAGTCAATTTTTTATTTTCGGATGAATTTAAAATAAATCAAAAGTCTTTTTTCTACGTCTTTTTGTGATTAGTAAGGCATGAATCATTTAAATTTGCTGATCCCTCAGGCCTTCCAAGATGTAAATGGGTTTGTCTTTCTTCATGAGATTTGGAGAAACGTAGCATTACATCCCTTTCTCACCAATGGATCCTCTGCAGCAGTGAATGGGTGCCGTCAGAATGAGAGTCCAAACAGCTGATAAAAACACTGTTGTCCTCTCACATCAAAGTCCACCAACATATTTGTTTAGAGCTGTTTTGGACTGTTTTGGCTTGTAAACAGTGTTTGATCTGTGTAGATTTCTCTCCTGATTAAGACAAGATGACTTTTTCACTGGAGGAAGCAATATTGTGGACTCTTAATGACTCTTAAAAATGTCTTGATGTATTTGTTTCTAACAACCACACAACTTTGGCTTAACAAGATGTTAACTGATGGACTGGAGTGGTGTGGAGTACTTGTGGATTAGTGTGATGTTTTTATCAGTTATTTGGACTCTCATTCTGACGGCACCCATTCACTACAGAGGATCCATTGGTGAGCGAGTGATGCAATGCTACATTTCTTCAAACCTGATGAAGAAACAAACTCATCTACATCTTGGAAGGCCTGAGGGTGAGTAAATTTGCAGCAAATTCTCATTTTTGGATGAACTATTCCTTTAAAAACAATAAAAAGCTTTTTTTGTACGCCTTTTTGTGATTAGTAAGGCATGAATAATTTAAATTCACTCACCCTCAGGCCTTCCAAGATGTGGATGGGTTTGTTTCTTCATCAGATTTGAAGAAATATAGCATTGCATCACTTGCTCACCAATGGATCCAATGCAGTGAATGGGTGCCGTCAGAATGAGAGTCCAAACAGCTGATAAAAACATCACAATAATACACCAGCAATCCACACCACTCCAGTCCATCGGTTTACATCTTGTGAAGCAAAAGGCTGCGTCTTTGTAAGAAACAAATCCATCATTAAGACATTTTTAACTTCAAACCATTGCTTCTAGCCAAAATACAGTCCATAATTTATAATATTGCTTTCTTACAAACACAGCTTTTCTTTTCACAAGATGTAAACTGATGGACTGAAGTGGTGTGGATTACTTGTGTATTATTGTGATGTTTTTATCAGCAGTTTGGACTCTCATTCTGACGGCACCCATTCACTGCAGAGGATCCATTGGTGAGCAAGTGATGCAATGCTACATTTTTTTCCAAATCTGATGAAGAAACAAACTCATCTACATCTTGGAATGGCCTGAGGGTGAGCACATTTGCAACAAATTTTAATTTTTGAATGAACTATTTCTTTAAAAATAAATATAAAATCATCAAGCCTGAAACTTCAACATCCCTGAGACGGTTGCAAATGTCTCAAGGCAAGATGAATTTAACGTTCAAAAGATCAGAGAAACAGACAGATGTAGGGAAAAGGAGAATGAGGTGAACAGACAGAGCGCTGACTAATTACAGATGCTTGTTAAGACTCATTACAGTTGTGTCACGCTTAGTTAGTTGCTCTTTATAGTTCCTACAGTTGTGCTGCTCTTTCATGAGACCAGCTTGTAATTCTTGTTCAGAATTAAATACTACAGTAATCTACTGCAAACCGCACACTACTGCATATTGCCTAAATGTTTAAGGAAACATTACACACTGTGCAGCAATAAACATTTTAAACAGTCGCATGTGAGTTTCAGGTGAATTGGCCACAAAGTAAGCTGAATTTGAATGACAGGAAGAGGAATTCAAACCACTTTGGCTGAAGCAAGATGGAGAAACAGCTTCCCTACAATAAAGTTTTTAAATCTGCTTCTACAAAATTATAAATAAAGACTGCGTATCAGGTGTCTTGCTTTTTTTTTTTTTTTATTCAAATCATGAAGGCACTGTAACTTACGAAGGACTTTTAATGCCATGTAAAAAAAAGATTACAAGAGTAAAGTCATAATATTTTGAGAATAAAGTCGAAATTACGAGAATAAAGTCAAAATATTTTAATAATAAAGTAACAATTATGAGAATAAAGTCTAAATGTTTTGAGAATAAAGTCAAAATTACAAGAATAAAGTTGAAGTGTTCCAAAAATAAAGTGGAATTGTTTTGAAAATAAACTATTTCATTTTGCTTTATTCAACTTTATTCTTGATATATATTGACTTTATTCTTGAAACATTTCGACTTTATTTTCAAAACATTTAAACATTTTTCTTAAAATATTTTGACTTTATTCTCAAAACATTTAGACTTTATTCTCGGAAAATCTAGTCTTTATTCTTGTAATTTTGATTTAATTCTCGAAAAATCTAGTCTTTTATTCTTGTAATTTTGACTTTATTTTCAAAACATTTTGACTTTATTCTCGAAATATTTAAACTTTACTACCAAAATATTTTAACTTTATTTTCTAAATGTTTTGAAATATTTCAACTTTATTCTTGAAACAATTAGACTTTATTCTCGAAATTTCAACTTTATTCTTGAAATATTTTGACGCTATTCTCGAAACATTTAATACTTATTCTCATAATTTTAACTTTATTCTCGAAATATTTTGACTTTATTCTCATAATTTCAACTTCATTCTAGAAATATTTTGAAACATTTCGACTTTATTCTCATAAATTCAACTTTATTCTCGAAACATTTAATCTTTACTCTCATAATTTTTAACTTTATTCTTGAAATATTTTAACTTTATTCTCAAAACACTCGACTTTATTCTCAATAACAGAATAACATTTCAATGTTATTCTCGAAACATTTTGATGTTATTGTTGAAACATTTAGACGTTATTCTCGAAACATTTTGACGTTATTCTAAAAACATTTCAACGTTATTCTCAAAACATTTCGACTTTATTCTCATAATTTTAACTTTATTCTCGAAATATTTTGACTTAATTCTCATAATTTCAACTTCATTCTAGAAATATTTTGAAATATTTCGACTTTATTCTCGAAACATTTCGACTTTATTCTCGAAACATTTCGACTTTATTCACATAATTTCGACTTCATTCTCAAAATATTTTGAAACATTTCAACTTTATTCTCAAAACATTTAGACTTTATTCTCATAAATTCAATTTTATTCTCGAAACATTTAATCTTTACTCTCATAATTTTTAACTTTATTCTTGAAATATTTTAACTTTATTCTCAAAACACTCGACTTTATTCTCAAAACATTTTGATGTTGTTCTCAAAACATTTCAACATTATTCTCAAAACATTTCGACATTATTTTCTAAACATTTAGACGTTATCTCGAAACATTTCGACCTTATTCTAAAAACATTTTGACGTTATTCTCGAAACATTTCAACGTTATTCTCAAAACATTTCGACGTTATCTCTAAACATTTTGACGTTATCTCAAAACATTTCGAAGTTATTCTCGAAACATTTTGACGTTATTCTCGAAACATTTCAACGTTATTCTCAAAACATTTAGACTTTATTCTCGAAACATTTCGATGTTATTCTCGAAACATTTCAACGTTATTCTCAAAATATTTAGACTTTATTCTCGAAACATTTCGATGTTATTCTCGAAACATTTCGACGTTATTCTCGAAACATTTCAACGTTATTCTCAAAACATTTAGACTTTATTCTCGAAACATTTCAACGTTATTCTCAAAACATTTAGACGTTATTCTCAAAACATTTCGATGTTATTCTCGAAACATTTCGACGTTATTCTCGAAACATTTCAACGTTATTCTCAAAACATTTAGACTTTATTCTCGAAACATTTCGATGTTATTCTCGAAAACATTTCGACGTTATTCTAGAAACATTTCAACGTTATTCTCAAAACATTTAGACTTTATTCTCGAAACATTTCAACGTTATTCTCAAAACATTTCGACGTTATTCTCAAAACATTTCGATGTTATTCTCGAAACATTTCGACGTTATTCTCGAAACATTTCAACGTTATTCTCAAAACATTTAGACTTTATTCTCGAAACATTTCGATGTTATTCTCGAAAACATTTCGACGTTATTCTAGAAACATTTCAACGTTATTCTCAAAACATTTAGACTTTATTCTCGAAACATTTCAACGTTATTCTCAAAACATTTAGACTTTATTCTCGAAACATTTCAACGTTATTCTCAAAACATTTAGACTTTATTCTCGAAACATTTCGATGTTATTCTCGAAAACATTTCGACGTTATTCTAGAAACATTTCAACGTTATTCTCAAAACATTTAGGCTTTATTCTCAAAACATTTCAACGTTATTCTCAAAACATTTAGACGTTATTCTCAAAACATTTCAACGTTATTCTCAAAACATTTAGACGTTATTCTCAAAACATTTCGATGTTATTCTCGAAACATTTCGACGTTATTCTCGAAACATTTCAACGTTATTCTCAAAACATTTAGACTTTATTCTCGAAACATTTCAACGTTATTCTCAAAACATTTAGACTTTATTCTCGAAACATTTCGATGTTATTCTCGAAAACATTTCGACGTTATTCTAGAAACATTTCAACGTTATTCTCAAAACATTTAGGCTTTATTCTCAAAACATTTCGAAGTTATTCTCGAAACATTTCGACGTTATACTTGAAACATTTCAATGTTATTCTTGAAACATTTCGATGTTATTCTCGCAAACATTTCGACATTATTCTAAAAACATTTCGACATTATTCTAAAAACATTTCGACATTATTCTCAAAACATTTCGACGTTATTCTCAAAACATTTAGATGTTATCTCGAAACATTTCAACATTATTCTCAAAACATTTAGACGTTATTCTCGAAACATTTCGTTGTTATTCTCAAGACATTTAGACGTTATTCTCGAAACATTTCAACTTTATTGTTGAAACTTTTTGACTTTATTCTCAAAACATTTCGACGTTATTCTTGAAACATTAATTTTTATATATATATATATATATATATATATATATATATATACACACACATCTATATATATATATATATATATATATATATATAAAAAAAAAATTTTTTTTTTTCAGTCTAATCTTGGGTAAAAACTCAGCCAATCTGAGCCAAATGCACAGCGCAGTGTGTTCTAATACACTAATCTGAATGCACATGTCATCATCATTCTTAAAAACAACAACTTATCAAGAATTTCAACCTTCCCAAGATTCTCTATGACATCAGACAGGCAAACCCTTCAGACTGTACCCGGGACGTTTGTTTGTGGTGTTTTTATGCAATGTACTTTCCCGAAACCATAAGTCAGTCTTCACTAGAGTTGAAGGGAGGTGACTCTGTATGTTTGATGAAGATGACTAGTCATTGGCCAGATAACCCAGTAACACACTTAAGCCACACGGAGGCTGATGGGTGGTGATGGCTGAAATTAACCGTTTGTTCTGTTCAGACCTGAGCTCCGGTCGTGCTGCTTCTCAGGGCGTTGCTGAAAAACGTCCGCGTCCCGCAGCTCCCCGACGCCTGATACTAACCAACAGTCACACCTTCATCCAGAAGATCAGAGAGGGAGCGTCGACCTCAGACTGAAATGAGTCTTCACTCCTCTTATTAGTCATGAGCTGCAGAACAACACCACAAAGGAAGAAGAACTTGTAAAGTTACCTGTAGACAGTGGTGGACAAAGTACACAAATCAAGTACTTGAGTAAAAGTACAGATGTTCTTATAAGATATAAGTACTCATTTTTAATGTCACGCAAGTAAAAGTACAAAGGGATTTCCTTTTTAAGCCCTACAAGTTAAAAATACTGAGCAAAATATGTTTATTTTGTAATTTTAACTTTTAAATTAAATCATTTGATATATAATTTAATATATAAAATGGAGGTCAAAAGTTTACACCCTCCTTTGGAATCTGCACAATTCTAATTATTTTACCAAAACAAAAGTGATCATACAAAATGCATGTTATTGTTTATTTAGTACTGACCTGAATCAGATATTTCACATAAAAGGTGTTTGCATATAATCCACAAGAGAAAATAATAGTTGAATTTATAAAAATGACCCGACCCTGATTCTTAATAGGCTACTGTGTTGTTACCTGAATAATCCACAGCTGTGTTTTGTTGTTCATGAGTCCCTTGTTTGTCTTGAACAGTTAAACTGTTCTTCAGAAAAATCCATCAGGTCCCACAGATTCTTTGGTTTTTCAGCATTGTTGTGTATTTGAACCCTTTCCAATAATGAATGTATGATTTTGAGACCCATCTTTGCACACTGAGAACAACTAAGGGACTCGTATGCAACTATTACAGAAGGTTCAAACACTCACTGATGCTCCAGGAAACATGATGCATTAGGAACCGGAGGTGAAAACTTTTGTAATTTGAAGATCAGGGTAAATTTAACTTATTTTGTCTTCTGAAAAACATGAAAATATCTTCTGTAGCCTCTGAATGGCGGTACTAAATGAACAAAAAATATATGATATTTAGGCAAAATAAGAAAAATGTACACATCTCTATTCTGTTCAAAAGTTTTCACCCCCGGCTCTTAATGCATCATATTTCCTACTAGAGCATCAGTGAGCGTTTAAGCCTTCTGTGATAGTTGCATATGAGTCCCTCAGTTGTCCTCAGTGTGAAAAGATGGATCTTAAAATCATACAGTCACTGTTGGAAAGGGTTCAAATACACAAAAATGCTGGAAAAACCAAAGAATTTGAGACCTGAAGGATTTTTCTGAAGAACAGTAGGCAGTTTAAGCAGACAAGGGACTCGACTCTTATCACTGAACAAAAAACAGTATTAGGAATCAAGGGGATGTAAACTTTTGAACATTTTTATAAATTCAACTAATATTTTCTCTTGTGTACTATATGTAAACATCAGGTCAGTACTAAATAAACAATAACATGCATTTTGTTTGATCACTCTTATTTTGGTAAAATAATAACATTTGATGATTCTGAAAGAGGATGTAAACTTTTGACATTGTATTTGTTTGCACACATTAGGTATCATGAAGTATGCTGACAAACAATAACATGTAAAAACAGAAGTCACACAAGGCAAAACAGTATAAATATGAGCTTGAAACTAGTTTGAAACTACTTCGGCAGCTGGTAAAATGCGTCTGTGTTTATTTGCGTCATTTTAATGTTATGTTTCGTTTTTACACCGCTGAAATGGCGATACACACACATATTATATGCATTTAAGCATTACATACAGTGGGCCTAAACAGCTCAGCAGATTTAGTTCACAGTCAACTAACAGCGTGACCTATATAATTTTCCATTTACTATAAATCCTACAATTCGGCATCAGTTACTTACTTTTCGCGCCTTCGGCAGCGCGCGCACTCAACTTTCAAAAATCCCCCGCTCATTTTGAGGCAGACATTTGAATCCACTGAATTGTTAACTGGAGACTCGTTTGACCGGATCATTTGAATCAGTGAGTCGTTTACTTGAGAGCAGCAATCCGTTCAGTCTAAATGCGCGAATGAATCGTTCAATGCGATTCGCGAATCGATTTACCAGGTTCATTGAAAGGAATCGACTCGTTTACGAATCGGATGTTGCCTTATTGCCTTTTAGGAGGGGCAGGAGGGGTAACGATTTCTCCATTTTAAAATAACAAGAAACGACATGTTTTTAAGAAATATAGGAGTACAAAGTCAAAGTACGATATAATGCTTTTTAAAATTGAGATATTATTCTTTTGCCTTATCGTCAGACTATTTTTCTATTTAATACTGTATTGTTAAAAGCACTATATGACTAAAGGTGATTTGACTTTGAAAAGTAGTGAAGTAAAAGTTTCTTAAGGGGAAAAGTGATTTTTCAGACTAGTGGAAAGAAAACATTAAAAAAAAAACACTGTTAAGTGTTTCTTTTATAGCACTTTATCTATTTGTGTCAATAGATTTCAATTGCAATATATATATTTTAAAGGCCGTTTTCTCGAAATGAGTTTTTTCTCCTACACTGAGCCATAAATCTTTACTTTAGTAACACTTACACTGTTACACACACCAAACTTGACGTTTTTATTCCTGACTATATCCTTATAAGGTTCTTTAAAGAGCAATTTGTTTATATAGGCTATATTTCGCTTGATTTTATACAACATTTTATTACCCCAAAAATGGTAAAATATATAGTGTTTACTGTCTGTTCAAAGTTTTTTCTGAATTATGTCGTGACAATATGAGATACCCCAAATCTCCGCTGTAAAAACTCTTGACTCTAATGTGTCAAAACAAGAATTTTGAAACTGACTTCACCCAGTGTTTAGGTTTTTGTACTAGAAATGTATGCAAATTAGTGCATATTTCATTAAATAATGCCTCATGTGCATATTGAAACCTAACATTTTAGAAAGCTTGTAATACAAAAAAATGTTTGCAATTATCGATGTAATCAATCAACTGGGTAAGTAAGGTCATAGCTATTAGTTAATTTTTTTAACCTATTCACCTGCAGTGTCTCGCCTTAAAATCAAATACTCATACAGATACAGATAGCCTACTTGAAAAAAAAAAGTGCTTAAAATACTAAAAATACTTAATTACTGTCCACCACTGCTTGTGGTGGTATTTTAAAAGACAACGTTTGCACATGTTTAGATGTTGGCTCATTCTGTGGTGCGTTTGTAAAGCGTTGTCTTCATTCCGACCTGCTATCAAGTGCAATTATGAGGAATGCTTTGGGATTTTGTACAGCCCAACCAGTTCTTTTATTTAACCAGAAAATGACCTTATTCTTCAATTACAAAAGCATTCCAGAGAGACTGGTGCATTGTGGGTGTCCATTACGGCCCAGCAGGCATCAGTGGGCGGCCGTCTTTGTAGGGCTCTAGATTAAGGGTGCGGTTGGATGGCGGATTCAGAGTTGGCGCTTGGGAACTGGACGGCTGCCCATGAAGAAAGTCAATGGCTGAATGCAAAACTCTTCTGAAGGACGCTGTTTTGGGGAAAATTGTGAAATGAATCAATGTGCATGTGCAAAACTTAATGCCACAGTGCATTTTTTTATTCTAAAAATACACAGTAACATTATATGCATGTGCATTCAGTTTCATATATTGAACGTTATGCAATCAGGCATATGAAAAAACATTGTTGAAATGGTTTTGAGTGGTCTATGGTGTTTATCTGTTGGTACGCAGTTGCCAGTGCACTCAGGGTGGCCGCTAGGCAGTTGCTGAGGTGGCCAAGTGTTTTTCTGGATGGTTGCTATACACGTGTCCAGATGAAAAATGCTGATCACTTAGTAGTTTTGAAAAAAAAAGATCCAGTAATTAATTTAAAAGCTGCTTATTCACACTACATGAATGACTGTACAAACTCACATAACTCTCCCTCTCTGTGTATGTATCTGTGTGTGTCAGATTAGATCAAAAGCAAGTGAAATGAGCCGTTCGAGTTCACTGGAAGTGTAATCAGAGCAGTGCGATCTCACCCGTGTATATTCATTTGTGCACATAAATTTCCCTACGTCTGGATACACACTGAAAAATAATGAAAAAAGGATTAATTAAATTCTAAGTGACCCTGGACCACAAAACCAGTCATAAGGCTTTATACATTATCTGAAAGCTAAATAAACAAGTCTTCTATTGATGTATGGATTGATAGGATGGGACAATGTTTGGTCGGGATACGAAAATCTGTAATCTGAGGGTGCAAAAATCCAAATATTGAGAAAATCGCCTTTAAAGTTGTGCATATGTTGCAGAAGTTCTTAGCAATGCATATTATAATCAAAAAATAAGTTTTGATATATTCATGGTAGGAACTTTACAAAATATCTTCATGGAACATGATCTTTACTTCATATCCCAATGATTTGTGGCATAAAAAAAGTCGATAATTTTGACCCATACAATGTATTGTTGGCTATATTGCTACAAATATACTCTGTGGTCCAGGGTCTTGTATATTGAATGCATCAGAGTACACCCAAGCATAAAAACATGTATGTGTGGTGTGCTGGAACTATATGTTTTAATGCTTATGAAAACGAATGAGACCATGTTGGACAGAGATAAAAAAAAAAAAAAGCTGTATGTGTGTTTATCTGTGAGTTTCTTTCACCTGATGACCTCCACACTGCCAAAAACGAATCTTCAAAGACTAAACGTGGGTCACCGTAGATGTGCGACGCATTGATTGACTATTTCTGTTCTCAAAGAGCTGGCACACATTCAGACGGCTTCGCTTAGAAAGGCGCGAATCTCTTTCCTCAAAGCCTCCTGGTCGTTTCTAAGACAAAAGAGCCGCTAGGAACCGAGCTGGGATTGTGGGTCACCCATGAAAAGCAGAGTGGGCGATTTTGATCAAACAAAAATCAAACTGTCAATCATTTACTCATCTCATGTTGTTCCAAACCTGCATGGACTAAATAAGTTTAGTAGAACTACATGAATGGTTTTTATTTATATGGCTTCTGCACTAAGTGTGTTTTCACTATAAAATCAACTTTCCCAGTAAGTAGAGCATGTCTACAGACTAACGACTCTTGTGTAACAGTTGATCCACTTAATGCATAATTACTAAATATTATCCATGATTATCTGCTCATAATCATGCTGGATTTAAGACTTTAAGCCTCTTTAAACCTGGTTAAACTCAGGTTGAACTCAACACAAGCTCAAAACTCTTTCATAAAGGAACACAAGAGTTAAACACTGACAAAACAGGGTTTAAAAGGCGTTCAACAACTCAAACCGGCTCACTGATTGATTTTGGATAATTGGATTGCAGTTCACATACTATCCGGCATGTGATTTTGAAGGTTATGTAATGATAGTGTCTCAAATCACAGCACATTGAAAACGATCCTCATGTGTGTATCAATGGATGCTATTTAGCTAATTGTGGCTCATGCAACATGGAATATTCTCTGTTACTAACTTTAGAAGTAGCAAAAGCACCACAATTTTTTTGAAAAGTAATAACTGTTTTCAAACAGGTTTCCCTGAACACTCTGCCACTGGTCAGTCAAAAACATAGCCCCACCCCCAAACTCACTCCATTGGTTGATTCAGAAGCTGTCACTCAATCAAACAGATCAATGTTCTGAAACCACAACAGAGCAGTGTTGCCAGTTTGGGGACTTTCTCACCAAATTTAACGACTTTCCCATTGTCGCTGTGCAAGGAGCTATTTTGGCAATACAGTGCCTTGCAAAAGTATTCATACCCCTTCATTTTTTTTCACATTTTGTTTTGTTGCGGCATTATGTTAAACTGCTTTAAATTAGTTTTTCCCCACATCAATTTACACTCCATACACCATAATAATGACAAAGCAAAAACCAGATTTGCAAATTTTACAAATCTATTAAACATAAAACACTGAAATAAGTACATTGCATAAGTATTCACACCCTTAACTCACAGTTGAAGCACCTTTACAGCCTCAAGTCTTTTTGGGTCTGATGTGACAAGCTTTGCACATCTGCATTTGGCAATTATCTGCCATTCTTTGCCTCACATTAGAGTCCTAGTTGTTCCAGTCGTCTTCCATTATGGATAATGGAGGCTACATGCTTCTGTGAACCTTCAATGCAGCAGATTTGTTTCTGAACTCTTCCCTAGATCATTGCCTTAACGCAAGTCTGTCACTGAGCTCTACAGGCAGTTATCTTGACCTCAGGACTTGGTTTTGGCTCTGATATGCATTTTCAGCTGTTAGACCTTTTCTGAGAGGTGTGTGCCTTTCTAAATCATACTCATTCAAATGAATTTGCCACAGTTTAACTCCACTCGAAGTGTAGTAACATAGAAGCAATATGAATGCTCCTGAGCTAAATTTCAAGTGTTCCAGAAAAGAGTATGAATACTTATGCAATGGGATCTTTTCAGTTTTTTATTTCTAATAAATTTGCAAAGTTGTTACAAACCTGTTTTGTGCTTTGTCATTATAGTGTATGAGATTTAGATTGATGTGG
This sequence comes from Garra rufa, assembly GCF_049309525.1. Taxonomy (NCBI): domain Eukaryota; kingdom Metazoa; phylum Chordata; class Actinopteri; order Cypriniformes; family Cyprinidae; genus Garra; species Garra rufa. The sequence continues at coordinate 17,394,155 of NC_133361.1, forward strand.
AAAAAAGTAATTTAAACTGCTGCAACAACAAAATGTGAAAAAAAAAAAAAAGAATACTTTTGCAAGGCACTGTATTTAAATATAATCAGCAATTTTTGGTGTGCGCTGCATTCAGTTCCAAAATAGTGGACCAATCAGAAGACCCCGGAGGCAGGGCAAGGGTTGCAAGCTTTTGTTTTCAAAATCAATTTAGCAATTGTTTTATTTGTCAGAAAAATGGCAGAGGCAGCATTCTGGACTGTCCTTTAAAAAAAACAAAAAAACATTCCTGAGCATTGCATCTCATGTTTTTAGATGCAAAGATGCATTTAATTTGAACAGCCCCTTATGGATAGGGTTGTCTGACAACAGAAACGTAAAAGTATGTAAATAAGAATTATGTAAATGAATTTTCAAGCAGGTTTTAGCTACTTGAAGACATTTGGCAAAACTCAGGGTTCTTACAGTTGCTGTTCTTTTCAAGCACTACTTTTTGATTTTCAAGGACTTCAGTCGGATTTCTCACTCAAGCAATGCCTGCCCTTTCAAATTCTAAAAAAAAAGACAAAGAGATAAATATACTATAGTATAGTATAGAACAAAATGGCAAAAATAAAGTGAAGCACATGCAAAGTATTACTAATGCAGTATTACAAAGTATACTACACTTTTACTATAGTAAAACCACTGTTAATATCCTTAAGGGATTTGTATTTGTGTATACTTCCTTTCTTTTTTCTCAGTTTTCTTTTTATAAGTGCACTGTTTGATGTTTTCTATTGTTTAAGGGGGAAAAAAAAATCGGAAAAAATCCGCGCTCCTAGGTTCTGATCTAAAGCAAAAGATTTGTAAACGTGCTCAAAATTTCCGATCTAAATCAAATGATTTGCCTTTTCCGCTCCAAATGATTCACGAACCATCATTTCAGATCAGGACTCGGGTCGCGAATCATCGGACTTGGATCGAAACTTTGCGTATTTTGAATTTGAAATATTTAATTTGTGAAATGATTCACAAATCCGTTCCGATCTAAATCAACTGATTCGTAATCCACGATTTGAAGCCCCGATCTGAAACAAATGATTTGCGATCTGTTTGGAGCGCTTCGAACCAGTGAATCATATTGCGACGCATTGGTTTAACTGATTCAGAGTTTCGAAAAGCTGCACATGCTTATTAAAATCATTACAAACGATGTCGAAATTCAACAAATGTTTATTTTTTGTTTAATGAAATCTGGCTTTTGCTAGTGAATCGCTTCAAATGAATGATCAAAGTCACTAGTTTAAATCAATCGGAGCAGATCCAGTGTAAATTACTCAACTGATTGACTGCAATGGTCAACAACATGTGAAAAAAAAGCGACTTTATTATCTTTTTTCAGTTTATATCTCACAATTCTTACTTTATTTCCAGTGAATTGTGAGAAATTACAAGATTAAGTCAAATGTTTAGAGAATAAATTTGAAATTTCGAGAATGAAGTCAAAATGTTTGTAGAATAAAGTTGAAATTACAAGAATAAGGTCGAAAAGTTTTGAGAATAAAGTCAAAATGTTTGAAGAATAAAGTCGAAACTAGGAGAATAAAGTCAAAATTTTTGGAGAATAAAGTCAAAATGTTTGGAGAATAAAGTCAAAACTAAGAGAATAAAGTTGAAATATTTGGAGAATAAAGTTGAAAAGACTGGAGAATATAGTCTAAATTTCAAGAATAAAGTTGAAATGTTTCAAGAATAAAGTCTAAATGTTTGGAGAATGAAGCTGAAATTACGAGAATAAAGTCAAAAAGTTTTGAGAATGAAGTCAAAATTTCGAGAATAAAGCTATAATGTTTGGAGAATAAAGTCAAAATTGCGAAAATAAACTTAAAATGTTTGGAGAATAAAGTTGAAATGTTTCAAGAATAAGGTTGAAATGTTTGGAGAATAAAGTCAAAATTATGAGAATAAAGTCGAAATGATTGGAGAGTGAAATAAAAATTTCAAGAGTAAAGTTGAAATGTTTAAAGAATAAAGTCTAAATGTTTGGAGAATAAAGTCGAAATTACGAAAATAAAGTTGAAATGTTTCAAAAATAAAGTTGAAATTTTGAGAATAAAGTCAAAAAGTTTAGAGAATAAAGTCAAAATTTTCAGAATAAAGTCAAAATGTTTTAAGAATAAAGTCAAAATGTTTGGAGAATAAAGTCAAAATTACGAGAATAAAGTCAAAATGTTTCAAGAATAAAGACGAAATTTCGAGAATAAAGTCAAAAAGTTTCAAGAATAAAGTTTAAATGTTTCAAGAATGAAGTTGAAATGTTTCAAAAATAAAGTTGAAATTTTGAGAATAAAGTCAAAAAGTTTAGAGAATAAAGTCAAAATTTTCAGAATAAAGTCAAAATGTTTTAAGAATAAAGTCAAAATGTTTGGAGAATAAAGTCAAAATTACGAGAATAAAGTCAAAATGTTTCAAGAATAAAGACGAAATTTCGAGAATAAAGTCAAAAAGTTTCAAGAATAAAGTTTAAATGTTTCAAGAATGAAGTTGAAATGTTTCAAAAATAAAGTTGAAATTTTGAGAATAAAGTCAAAAAGTTTAGAGAATAAAGTCAAAAAGTTTAGAGAATAAAGTCAAAAAGTTTAGAGAATAAAGTCAAAAAGTTTAGAGAATAAAGTCAAAAAGTTTAGAGAATAAAGTCAAAAAGTTTCAAGAATAAAGCTTAAATGTTTCAAGAATGAAGTTGAAATGTTTGGAGAATAAAGCTGAAATGTTTGGAGAGTAAAATTGAAATAATGAGAATGAAGTCAAAATATTTTGAGAAATAAAGTCGAAATGTTTGGAGAATAAAGTTGAAAAGTTTCAAGAATTAAGTCGAAAAGTCAAAATTTTGAGAATAAAGTCGAGAACAAATTTTAAATGAAAAAAAATTAAAAACATATTCTTTCAATAATTCAAGCACTTTTCAAGCACTTCTTCGGGAAAATTGCTGTTTTCAAGGGTTTTCCAGTCAATATCAAGTACTTCAAGTACCTCTTATGAACCCTAAACAATATAACAAAATCACAGAGTTTCATTTTCCACAACTCAAACAATTATTGACTGATTTATTGTGACCCTAAATATTAAACTGACACCACAAACTATTCGAACAGACAAAGACAGGCGAGAGCAGGACATTATTACGTGTGTGTGTTGCTCTGGGCAGAGGTGTTGCTCATGTAAACTGCTTCACAGAGAGCCGATCTGTGCCTAAACATGTTTTGAAATGCCTTCATTCTTCAGTCTGGTAAGTACAGTCTGGAAAAAAAAACACCACACACAACTCCTAAAATAACATTTCGCCAATTGTTCTTTGGGTTCGACAGAACCTTTTTCATTTCAAGAACCATTTTAGGCTCTGATTTGGACCTTTTGGAATAAATAACGTCCTTGATGTTTCTTCAGATCAGCACCAGATCATAGGTCATGATTTCCAAAGAACTAGAATAAAAAGTTTACCAAGTACTGAAGATTCTTCCACGACAGCAGACTGATAAAAACATGTGCATGATGCAGCAGGATGTGTTTACCATCTGGTTTTGAAGAGCTTTGTCGTCATCTTATATCTTTCTCTCGTTATCAGTTATTCATCGTCGCTCATTATCTCGGCCTCTAGATGAACTCTGACGTCAAGCTCTGCATTAAGGTCGTGACCCCTCATTCCTGCTGACACATTGGGACTCCCTAAACTGACAAAGAAAGAACACCAGTGTGCTGAGCTATGCACAAATTCAATATCACACAATGTGTTTCATAATAAGAAGTTCTTGCCTTTAGCATTGTAATAACTAATGCAATTCTTATATAATTACACCTAATTATTTGTCGGTTTGTCACTGCGTCAGTTTGTTAAAGTCACTGGCGGTTTGCAGCAGTTTATCATATTAAACCTCAGACTGATGGATTTTAATGTGCATAAACGACACTTACCGGAATGAAGGGATGATTCCTTAGACTGGAATGATCACCTGTCAAAAGCAGATCTGGGAATGATCAATTACTCCTCATGATGCCTTCAGGCACTCATTCAGCTCCAAACCCTTGCTTTGAGAGATGTGTTCACACAGGGAGATCTTCTTTTAACTTGACCACAGTTAACTTAGAACTCAGTCATGAGTGAAATGCTGCAAAAGACCCGTTCAGTGGTCAAATACATCTGTCTAGATTAGCTTTACATAAAGAAGCCAACTGTAAAGTAGTTCAGTGAAACAAAATTGTGTTTCAAAAAATGAAAGGCGCAGGGCAGCGGAATGAAAATAAGTGAGGCGTGAGCGCAGCGGTCAATGACATATGAAAGGATGGCCTTTTGAAAAAAAAAATACATATTGCGACTTTATTTTATTTGATTTATTATTATGTTTTTTTTGTTTTTTGTTTTTGCATTTATATCTTACAATTATTAGTTTTTTTTTTTTTTTTCAAAGAATTAGGAGAAGTAAACCAGCAACTGCAAGGAAATCAAAAAGTCACAGTTACCTTTTTTATTTTTTTTATCCCATGGCAGAAATGGGATTCAATGTGTTTTATTGCTATGTTAAAAAATAAAAAAGTTAAAAAAATAAAAATAAAATTACGAGATTAAAGTCATAACATTTTGAGAATAAAGTAGAAATACTACAAGAATAAAGTCGAAATGTCTCGAGAATAAAGTTGAAATTACTAGAGATGCACCGATCTGGATTTTGGGGGCCGATCACCGATCACCGATCACCAAAAGCAGTATCTGCCGATCCCGATATTACCGATCACAGCGTCAAATCCATAAATTCTTCAATATTGTTGTCTCATGTACAAACATTGACATTGTATTATTAGTATAAAAAGTAGGAAATGAGAAAGTATCATGAATTGACCAGTTTTATTGCAGGCTGAGGCAAATTTCAATATTGAACACTCTCAAGACTCTCATAGACAACTTGGACTCAGCTTACATAGTAAGTGTTGCTTACTATCTTAAACTGTCTTTTGGCAGTAATTATGTACAACACAACATTTCACTCTTTTAGAGCTGACACAATTTGTAAACTATGAACCTTAGTTTTTCTGTGGAAAAAGTTAAATCTAATAAAAGAGTTAAATCTTAAAATAAAAAAATGATTATGTGCAAAACACACATGTGCACCATAATAAACATTTAACTCTCAGGAGGCTCTTTCTTAAAATCACAATTTAGAGTTTAGCAACAAGCTTTTTGTGGAAAAATAAAATAAATATGCCATACATATGCATATACACATACATATACATATACAGGGTGCAATTTGTGAAAAAAAACAGAGGGGGGGATGCTTTTAGAAACTTTTTTTTCTCTCTCCATAGGGAGAGGTTGACCAAACTGTTACTGTAATCTGTTAACAACGCGCATTATACCCGTCTTTTTAGGCAAGAACCAGATAATGAGTGTCAGGTCATGAATTTTTTTTAATATGACAGAAGCTGTATTATGTGATCACAATTTAATAAAAACATTGTATTAATAGTAATGGTTTAATTTCAAACAACGAATACATTTTATAGAGAAGGTGAGCAAAGTATCAACGGAGCTTTTTGGAAACTCAGAATCAGTAAACCACTGCGTCGCAAAAAGATTCACTGTTTTGAAGCGCTCCAATCGGATCGCGAATCATTTGATTCAGTACGTTCAACTTCAAAGCGCGTATGGCGAATCATTTGATTTAGACGACTTTAAAGCGCGTATTGCAAATAATTTGATTTAGATCGGGACGTAGGAGCGGCTTCGCGGGACGTTTTATCCCCACCGTGGATAAAAATAATTCAGCAGAGGCAGGGATGCATAGACCAGAGGGGAGGAAATCCCCTCACCGGCGACGTCATCTTCAGTGTTAATGCGTTGTAGAGACAAAGAGTACTTCTATACTCTTTGGTAGAGACAGCCACGCCCATTGGGAGACCCTAGTCTGAGAAGTGGGAATGCGTGCTCTGGCGGCTGTTTGTTGTTGTAAACGTCATCTGATCGGCCTGCTCTGATCTATTTTGAGAACTCCGATCAAAACCGATAGCGCCCCTATCGGTCGATTGCGATCGGATGCCGATCGATCGGTGCATCTCTAGAAATTACGAGAATATAGTCTAAATGTTTCGAGAATGAAGTCGAAATTACGAGAATAAAGTCAAAATGTTTTGAGAGTAAAGTCAAAATTACTAAAATAAAGTAGAAATTACGAGAATAAATGTTTTGAAAATAAAGTCGAAATGTTTCGAGAATAAAGTCGAAATGTCTCAAGAATAAAGTTGAAATTACGAGAATAAAGTCGAAATGTTTTGAGAGTAAAGTCAAAATTACTAAAATAAAGTAGAAATTACGAGAATAAATGTTTTGAGAATAAATGTTTGGAAAATAAAGTCAAAATGTTTTGAGAGTAAAGTCGAAATTACTAAAAGTCCAGATGTTGTCAGAATGAAGTCTAAAAGTTGCGAGAAAAAAGTCGAAATGTTTCGAGAAAAAAAGTTGAAAAAAATTAGATAATAAAGTCTAAAAGTCTAGAGAATAAAGTCTACATTTTGCAAATAAAGTTGAAATGTTTTGATAATAAAGTCGAAAAGTTTTGAGAATAAAGTCGAATATTTTTGAGAAAGAAGTTGAAAAGTTTCGAGAATAAAGTCAGAATTTTGCAAATAAAGTTGAAATATTTCTATAATAAAGTCGAAAAGTTTTGAGAATAAAGTCGAAAAGTTTTGAAAATAAAGTCAAAATTTTGCAAATAAAGTTGAAATATTTCGATACTAAAGTCAAAAAGTTTCAAGAATGAAGTCAAAATCTTTTGAGAATGAAGTCGAAATGTTTCGAGAATTAAGTCAAAAAGTTTTGAGAATAAAGTTGAAAAGTTTAGATAATAAAGTCAAAAAATTTTGAGAATGAAGTCAAAGATTTTTGAGAATTAAGTAAAAAATTTTCGAGAATGAAGTCGAAATGTTTCGAGACAAAAGTTGAAAAGTTTAGAAGTCTAACAGTCTACAGAATATAGTCTAAATTTTGCAAATAAAGTTGAAGTGTTTTGATAATAAAGTCTAAATGTTTCGAGAATAAAGTCGAAAGGTTTCGTGAATGAAGTCTAAAAGTTTTGAGAATAAAGTTGAAAAGTTTCGATAAAGTCTAAAAGTTTCGAGAATAAAGTCTACATTTTTGAGAATGAAGTCGAAATGATTTGAGAATAAAGTTGAAAAATTTTGAAAATAAAGTTGAAAATGAGTTTTGGTAAAGTCTAAAAGTTTCGAGAATAAAGTCTACATTTTTGAGAATGAAGTCGAAATGTTTTGAGAATAAAGTTGAAAAGTTTAAAAAATTAAAGTTGAAGTATTTAGACAATAAAGTCGAAATTGCAAGAATAAAGTAAAAATTGATTGAGAATAAAGTTTATTTTGTAACATGGCACTAAAATGCTGTCATAGACAGCGATTGTGTACGTAGAACAATAAATGGAAAAGCAGTGCAATCAAAAAAAGTTAATAGTCATAGTGTGAATAGTCATTTGCAGTCATCTTTTTCAGCGTCTTTCAGTGCATGCACTCTAAATAATGTTGCGCTTAATTTAAAAAAAGTTAAACTTTAGAAAAACATTGCATTTGTTTTTTCATTCCATTGCCCCTTGTCTTGTACTTGTTTAGGCATCACAAACATGTTTCAAACCTCCAGGAAAGTTGGGTTTGAAAGATACCCAATACTAAGATACTAGATACTAACAGACATAAGAAAGGTTAATTATAAATATATTTTATTGATTCAAAACAGATCTGTATTGGTTAAAAGCAGACTTAAAATAGCTGGTGAGATGGCCATTACTCATCATCATCATCAGGCTGTTAATTGCTCAGTTTGAGTGGTCACGACAGGTCAGTGTATTTCTGTGCTTCAGTCTTACAAACGCTCTTCTGTGTGTGAGTTCCAGTGAAGCGCTGGCTCTTTGGACCTCTCTAACCCTCCGTCTGTCTGGTTGGCCACCGGCCCTTGTTTTTCTGCTGACTGCTGGCTTGGTTGTCCAGAGCTCTTCAGCGCCTCTCCGGCAAACATCTTGTGTTTTTTGTGCTGACGCAGAGACACGGTCGAGTCTGAGGGGAGACCTGCGATTGTCTGCGCTCGCTGACCCCTGATTGGCCCTGACACCAGAGGTGAACGTGAGTCACCGCCATCACGTGACCAATGAGACGCCTGTTTCCTGATGAATAGAGACACAATACAGTGGTTGTTTAAAGATGAGGTCACTGGCACCTTGAGGAATATAATATTTACTGCTAAAAACTAGAAAGAAAATACACTACTGTTCAAAAGTTTGGGTTTTATTGGAAATAAATTAATAGTTTTATTTAGCAAAGACACATTACATTGATCAAAAGAGACAGTAAAGACATTTATAATGTTACAAAAGATTTCTGTTTCAATTAAATGCTGTTCTTTTAAACCCTCTACCAAAATATGAACTGTTTTCAACATTAGAAATGTTTTCGAACAGCAAATCAGCATATTAGAATGATTTCTGAAGGATCATGTGACACTGAAACCTGGAGCAAAAATGAAAATTCAACTTTGATCACAGGAATAAATTACATTTGACTATATACAGTATCTCACAAAAGTGAGTACGCCCCTCACATTTCAGCAGCCATTTTAGTATATCTTCTCAAGGGACAATACTATTGAAATGAAACTTGGATATATTTTAGAGTAGTCAATGTGCAGCTTGTATAGCAGTGTAGATTACTGTCCCCTAAAAATAACTCAACATACAGCCATTATTGTCAAAATAGCTGCCAACAAAAAAGTGATAACAGCAGTATGATGTTTAACCATGCAAAGCCACATGCCCTATTCATCATGTTTATGTTTTTGTCTGCTTGATAAGACCATACAAATGTGTGTATCTTGTATTAGAGCAGTTAAAATTAGGTCCTTTAAGTACAATTCTCTCATACTGACCACTGGATGTTCAACATGGCAAAGAACTCTCTGAGGATTTGAGCATTAGAATTGTTGCTCTCCACAAAGATGGCCAAAGCTATTAGAGGTTTAGTAACAACCTGAAGGGTCATACAGAGGTTTTCCAAGATTCCATTCGGAACAGGTCTTGCATGAGTCGGTCAACAAAGTTGAGCACTTGTTCTGTGTGTCAGGTGCAGAACCTGGCTTCAACAAACTGATGCATGAGTGCTGCCAGCATTGCTTTAAAGGTTGCAGAAGTAGAAGGTCAGCTTGTCAGTGCTCAGACCATACGCCGCACACTGCAACAAGTCGGTTTGCATTGGCGTCATCCCAGAAAGAAACCTCATCTGAAGCTGGCTCACAATAAAGTCTGCAAACAGTTTGCTGAAGACAACCAAACCAAGAGCATGAATTACTCGAACCATGTCCTGTGGTCTGATGAGACTATAATATAAACTTTTTCTCTAGGACAGTATCTTAGAGATCCCCAAAATTGGCTTAATTTTCAATATTAAAATATAACTTCTTGTCATTAGGGGTTCAAGCGTGTAGCGCTGAAACCCTTTTGTAATTGTTAGAATGGCCACAGATCAGTGATCTCCACGTAAAACTGATTGTGCAAACTGTAAGTCATAGAGACTTGAAACTTGGAGGGATGGTAGTGCTCACATCACCAACAACGTCACCAAGGCTCAGCCCAATCGGCCTGTCGGGGGCGCTACAGCAATCAAAAGTACGAAATCGCTCATAACTCATAAACTCTCAGTTGCAGGCTCAAGTGTCTTATGTTGTTGGAATCCTTGGCTCGTGCCGGTCAAAACACATGCCTCAGATTCGATTGTGAAGCTGGCAAAATTTTCAGGTATTTCACTTTTTTTTTTTAAAAACCTACTTTTGCAAACTAGTCCTAGGTTTTTCGCCCGATCAAAGCCAAACCAGTGCAGAAAGATTCTCAATAGAAAAGTAGTACTTTCCATTCACCATCGCAAAGGGACACCAAAACGTTCAAAAGGGGCGGGGACACTTTTAGTAAAATGCCTCCTGAACGGAATGAGATATCTTTGCTAAACTCAGAACATGTATGTAAGAGCTCAATCTGAGGTCACAGGACAAAAATCACATAAAACATTAAAATGGCTATAACTGCCCAACCATTTGTCCTATCAACCTGAAAATCGCTGTGTACAGTCTTGGTCCAAAGTACCATAAGTGTCTATGAGGACATTTGCATATCTCAAAAAAAAAAAACATGGCCACCATTGGCCAATAAAGTTTGAGCACCTATTAGACAAGGTTAACGGAGGCTGATCGAAACAAAACTCAGTGGCCCTGTTTGACTCACTGCCCCAAAGGTCTGAGAGAAATTTGAAAGAAATCGGCCACTAGGGTGCGATATTGCATTTTCCAAGGTCGTAAACAATTGTTTTTCGCACATACTTGCAATATTCATATCATATGACAGAACTCCTCATTCCGGACAACTTTGCCTCTAAAACCACTGCTGTCAATCACATTGTTTGTTAAATGATTGAAAAGAAGTCAAAAACCTACTTTTGCTAACTAGTCCTACCTTTTTTTGCTCAATCGGAACCAAACTAGCGCAAAAAAGATTCTCTGGAAAGCGAATCTCAAAAATTATCAAAATCCATTCGAAAACATTCGAAAGGGTCAGGGCCATTTTTAGTAACATGCTTATAACTCCTAAACGTAGTGAGATATATCCGCCAAACTCAGGACACTTATGTAAGAGTTCGATCTGAGGAAACAGGACAAAAATTGCAGAGTTTGGCCACTTCGTTGCGCTACAAGAGGGAAAAAAATCCCTCCTATCCTATCAACATGAAAATCGCGGTGCACGGTCTTGGTCTAAAATGCCACAAGTGTCTATAAGGACATTTGCCTATCTCAAAAAACATGGCCGGCATTGGCCAATGAAGTTTGAGCACCTATTAGGCAAAGTTAACGGAGGCCGATCTGAACTAAACTTAGTGGGACTGTTTTACTCACGGTCCCAAAGGTCTGAGAGAAATTTGCAAGAAATCGACCGTAAATGATTGTTTTTCGCACATACATGCAATATTCATATCATATGACAGAACTCTTCAATCTGGACAACTTTGCCTAGAACCACTGTCAAGCAAAATGTTAAATGATTGAGAAGATGACAAAAACCTACTTTTTCGAACTAGCCCTACATTTTTGGCTCAATCTAGACAAAAAACACACTGCAGTACAATTCTATCTAGTCTCTCTAGGTCAATAATTATCACAAAAATGTTGAAATTCACTCTTTGGAAAGCTATAACGGGGTCGTTTAGAAAAGGGGCCTGTCCAAATTTACCCAAAATCCTATAAAGCCTAAAGGAAAACTCAAAACTTCACAAAACCACAAAATGCTAAGCACATGCGACAGGTGATTCTCAACAAGCATGCAAAGTTTTAGGGAGATCACACCACAGCTGGTGCTATAACACTCATAAACATGAAAAAACACCTTTCTATGGTAAATCACCTGGCTTTGCCGAAATTTACCAAACATTCAGGTGGTTACAGGCTTGCTACATAATGTCTTTTTTCATATGTGCTTAAATGCCTTAAAGCACTTGAACCCTATTAATATTTGTGTTTTTCTTTTTCTTTTTCGAGGCTATAACCTTGACAGGCTTTGTGCGTTTCAACAGTTATATTTAGCTAATTAAAAGCAGTCTTTTTTGGAAAAGCGTATCTAGTAATGAGAGCTTTCTCACTGTGTTTTGAACATCATTTTGCATCGGCTCTCAAACACACACACTACGCAGTCTCTCTGTCTCTCTCTCTTACCGTAATTGTGATCTAGCCTCAGGCAGATCTCCCTCACACAGAGGATCAGCTTACATTATTTTTACTGGCTCATATCCATGTCAACCTAAACACACACACAGACTGAACAAACACACACACATAGACTTGATAGTGTTATTATCAACTACAATCAACAAAAATAAAACGTATATTTCTAAAGTATAAAAGAACATATGGTTATTTTGTGTGTAAAAATGAGTAAAATGAGGGCCAACGGAGGCGTTTCTTTGGGCAGAAAGAGACCTGCTGCCCTTCATCTGAATAAAACAAACATTCAGCCAGAGAACTGCATGTACCAACCACCCGCGATCCAGGTAAACAACAACAGCACACTGACCTTGGCTTTATAACACACACACACACACACACAAACACACAGGTTCATCCATCTGTGTGGGATTTTTCATGATGCTTTTGCCACTGCTGTGCCAGCATCCTCCTGGCAAAGAGCCACACACACACTTTCTTAAACACATGCTGCCCACTTCAGTCTCTGTTACCGTAAACATCCACACGCCCATGCAAAACTACCGCAACTCAACTCAATGTCACAACAGTCTGACAAAGTCACACACTTCTCTAGAAACACACTATAATTAAACACCTCAACACTGTATGCAGAAATCAGTTTGTGGACACAGAATGGCTTGTTATAAAGAAATATGGCTGTGGACATAACTATGTTTGTCTGAGGGCTATCTAGACTTTTGTCCAACTTCATTATACTTAGCAAAAACACTGCATATTAAAATATAAATGTATACATTTTATTGTAAATAAATAAATAATGAAATAAGTAAATAAATACATTATTTATATTGTTTTATATTTAATAATATATATCCATATCCATAAAATATCATTTTATAAAATATGTAAATATATTTCATAAAATGTGCATATATTACAGAAATATGTATCAATATGTATTAATAATAATGCTTATTTATATTAATAAAGTTAAATATTAATTAATTATATAATCATATATATATATATATATATATATATATATATATACATTTTATAGAAATAATCATAATATTTTTTATTAATGTTTATTTTTATGAATACATTTTTTTAAATTAAAATGATATGAATAAAATCATAATAAATATATATTTAAGTAAAATATTTATTAATAATAAAATCAATATATTATTATATTAATATATTTGATAAAATATTTAAATATATTTTATAAAACGTTATTTTATATTTTACAGAAACATTCATTAATAATATGTATTATTAATAATATTAATAATACATTTATGTTATAAATATTTATTATACATTAATTACATTTATATATTTTTAAATGTATGAATTAAAATGTTTAGATTTAATAGGAACTTTCATTAATAAACAATATTTATTATTTTTAATAATAATTAATTATATTAATTATTTATATAATCACATATACATATATATATATTTAATTAATAATAGAAACATATGTTTTTTTTTAAATATGTAAATATATTTTAATTTATACAATGTTATTTTATATTTTACAGAAACATTAATAATATTTATTAATAATAGTATTTATTTATATTAATAAATTATACAAATATGTTAAAAAGTTATCTTCTATTTAACAAAAATAATAATTCATAATATGATAATTAATAATGTTTATTTAATAATAAATATTTATCTTTTACATAAATTACATTAATATGTTTTATGTATGAAATTAAATTTTACAGAAATATTCATCTATAATATTTAATAATAATGTTTAGTTATGTAAATAAAATGATGTAAATACATTAAAAAGTATTATATACTAAGTAATAATACATGTTTATTTTATAAATATTTATTTAGATTATACATAAATTACATTAATATATTTCTAAATGTATAAATTAAAATATTTACATTTAATAGAAACTTTCATCAATAAACAATCTTTATTATTTTTAATTACATTTTATTACATACTATCAGTGTTTTCATAGAATATATAATTATTATTTTTAAATGTAGTTATACTTAATAATTTATTGAATTATGATAAATAAAAAAACTTTAACTAATAATATTGTTTATAATAAATATTAAAATTAATATAAAAACTCTTTTTTGGAATATATAACTATTATAACTATATGAGGGTGCAACAAAACTAAATATTGAGAAAATCGCCATTAAAGTTGTCCAAATGAAGTTCTTAGCAATGCATATTACTAATCAAAAATTAAGTTTTGATATATTTATGGTAGGAAATTTACTAAATATCTTAATGAAACACGATCGATTTGTGGCATTAAAGAAAACAATTTAATTTTGACCCATTTTTGATGTATTTTTGCTACAAATAGACCAGTGCTACTTTTGTGGTGCAGGGTCTCATATAAGATTATCCTTCATATTATATGTCATTATGTGATAATGTCAAGGTCAGTTGATGTCTCCAAAGTAAAACACACACTCACCTCTCAATAGATCACAACTGCTTTAATAAATTGGCTGTATCAGTTCAACCTGATCTCACGAGGCTCTTTCAGTCCCGGCACTCTCAGGACAGATGGGACGGGTTACATGAACACTCGAGCTGCTTTCAGGTGGGTGGAAATAAAACCTCACATGCTGAACACACAGCGGCACAGGTGCGGAGCGGGACGTCAGCCGAACCTCTCTGAACTACCTGAGAAGAGCAAAACGATCAAATATCACTCTGATTCACTGGCGTTGCTGTTTAATATGACTTTCCTACATCAAACAAACTCAAACAGGCCTTAAAGCGACTGACTTGGGCTGGATTTCTGTCAGAGAAAACATGATATTCCCTCAAAGTGCTACTAAAATTACTAACTGGCCTTATTTGCATTATTTACATACTTCAGAATCATTATAAGGCTCACGTTAAATCATTATATACATTTTCAGCATATAAAGTATTAATATTCCACATCTTTAAAGCTTTAGGGCCACAGTGGTTTGTAAAACAAAGCCTCTAATTCGACCGCAGAACCTGAATTTTGACTCTAAATATCCGAAGGATGAATAACCTATTGACCTGCTTTAGTAGGCCGGCGTTTAAACAAATAATTGACTATTGTTATACTATTAAACGGGTGTTTATTTGTATTTGGGATTCACAAAGTGTCATTTTGTCATTGTGTCCGGATTTCTCTAGCGTTTCGCTTGTTTGGCAGGTGTTTCTCCTGAGTGTCGGTCGAGAACGAGCCTTGGCGCGGCACAGTCCTGAAAAAGTGGGCGGGGCACCTCGCGCTCCCTCTGAGGAGGAACTCAACGTCATGGTGCCCATATTTGGACTGTAAACTTCCTACAGGAAGCCAGTGTCTGAAGAGTACGTGATTTACAGCGGCAGTGAATGTTTGCAGTCTCGTCTCTTTTTTACTGACTTGGACATTCAGCAAATTGAAAAACAACGGCTAGATTTTGATCTTAACCTGTTACGTTATTTTACACAAGTGTACGACAGTAAAAACAGTTATAGATACAATAAATGAAATTTGATTTGATAGAAAACTGTTTTCCCAATACATAAGATTGCGTTTATGCTTAAATAAAACGCCTCATAAGTACATCCGCGCATCAAACCCCTAAAACAACAGTATAGAATAACAGAGATTTAAAAAAAAATACACATTTTTTTGCTGTATAAGCCTACCTGATAAATCATGTCAAACGCCCTTTCTTTACGCAGAAAGGATCTTAGACTATATTAAAATGTATAGATTCTTAAACCGTTTAATTATCTCAAATGTACCCCGTTCGCTTTACCGTGGCCCTCAACCGGTGCGAGCTTCGCCCTCGGGCTTGTTTACTGTCCCGGCAGTTCCCGACAATGACGTGTTGCTGCGTGTGACGTTGACGCCGTCGGGGCGTGGCCAGCTGTCAGTGCTGGAGTTGCTTATAAAAACGAACCGGGATACCGATCCACACGAACAAACGCAACAGAGCAAATCCTACGAACGTCTTTCCTAAAGAGCGTTCACTTTCAACAGAATTAGAATTGGAGCGACTCAAGAACGTTCCATTGCCGCTGCTACTGCTGCTGTTGCGTTATTCTAAAGGCTACATTTTTGGAACTTTGCGTTCAATTCATTCTAGAGTGGAACGGGACAGAACGCGGTTCTATTGACTGTCATCGCTATTCGGCTTGTTTTTGGACGCGTTCACACTTGAAACAAACTGGACATTGAACTGACAGCCACGCTTGGTGAGAAGGTTTTCCAGAAGAACTCTATGAGTACAAAAATGGAGCAGCCGTTTTATCACGACGACTCGTTTCTGTTGGGTTACGGTCACAACGACGCGGCGCTGCACGACTATAAATTGCAGAAACAGAGCATGAACTTGAACCTGACCGAACCCTATCGGAACCTCAAGTCGGATCTGTATCAGAGCAGCCAAGCTGATGTCGGCTCGCTCAAACTCGCCTCGCCGGAGCTGGAGAGGCTCATCATTCAGAACAGCAACGGGGTGCTCACGACTCCCACACCGGGCCAGTATCTCTACGGCCGGGGGATCACCGACGAGCAGGAGGGCTTCGCGGAGGGCTTCGTCAAGGCTCTGGACGAGCTTCACAAGATGAACCAGATGCCCCCGCCCAACGTGTCGATTGGAGCCGGCGGTGTGACGACGTGCTCGACAACTGCGTCCGTCTTCGGCTCCTCCCTGCAGTCTGAGCCTCCCATTTACACGACGCTGAACGCGTACTGCCCAGCACCGAGCCACCCGTCCACCACCATCAGCTACCTGCCGCCTCACATCCAGCAAAGCCAACACCCGGAAAACACGCACGGCCACGGGTTCCAACACTCCGGTGTCCTCCAACAGCGCTTCGTGCCGTTGAAAGAGGAGCCTCAGACCGTTCCCGACATGCACAGCAGCGACGGCTCGCCTCCCATGTCCCCGATCGACATGGAGAGCCAGGAGCTCATCAAGGCAGAGCGGAAGAGGCTACGGAACCGACTGGCGGCCACCAAATGCCGCAGGCGCAAGCTAGAACGCATCGCGCGGCTGGAAGAGAAGGTGAAGGTTCTCAAATCCGACAACGCGGGGTTGTCCAACACAGCCTCAGTCTTGCGAGACCAAGTGGCTCAACTAAAGCAGAAGGTTCTCAGACACATGAACAGCGGCTGTCAGCTGATGCTCACCAGTAAGATGGAAGCGTTTTAAACGCGGCGCTGGACTTTCACAATAGCGAGCGCAGAAATAACACTGGAGATTATGTTCTACGCATTGGGAACGCGCAAGCTCTCAGACTGAGGGAACGTTCTGGATTCCGAACAAAATGCGCGAACCCGCGTCCCGAGCGGGAGAACGGACTCTGAGCCCACAGAACCGGGCGCCGAGAAAGAAGTGAAGAAAGAAGAACGGCCGATATTGATCAATACATTGATCATAAATGAACTCATAAATTATTGTAGGCTACTAGTCAGGTTGATCCTGACACTATGTTAACGATGTCAATGTTTACAATGTCTAAAATGTTTTTTTATGTGTGCACTGTTTATTTAAGTAAAGATATGGAAATATAACTTCCGAGTGTATGGCTTTTTCATTTTTCATTCGTGTTATATAATATTGTTTATATGAGTGTCTCGTTTTCGGACAGTTACGTAACTCTCATGTCATGCTGACCGTTCCTCGAAGTTCGCATGTGGGCTGGTTCACCTACGAAACGTTATAAACACATGGCAAAAGGAGCCAGGGTTTGATTCATAATCATTCTGATATCAATTATCACCGCTTGTAGCGTAATCAGCTGTTTTCTGTGGGTTGTGTGTATTGGTGAG